>NW_027223342.1:1012067-1246678 GCF_030449975.1 Polyergus mexicanus
AAGCAGTGGTATCAACGCAGAGTACTAAAGAGGTAGCAAAGAGGTCACTTATAGAAGTGGTATCAACGCAGAGTACTAAAGTATCAGGATAACACGATAAGCAAAGAGGTAACAAAGAGGTAGCAAAGAGATAAATTATAGAAAATTCTTCACGTCTAACATATTCTTCGCTTACATCTCGTCTACCGTTAATGATATCGATATTATTCAAGAAAGACATTATTCTACATGATCTCCGCTACAAGAATTGACGCATTAGATTTATAAAATTAATAATATGACGATTATTAAAGCGATAAAGCGAGCCGAAATCCCGTCGCTTTTGCCGAAATCGCGACGTTTTTGCCGAAATCATTTGCGTCAGATACATTATTCGCTTTGATTTCGATTACCGTTAAAGATATCGATATTATTCAAGAAAGACATTATTTTACATGATCTCCGCTACAAGAATTGACGCATTAGATTTATAAAATTAATAATATGACGATTATTAAAGCGATAAAGCGAGCCGAAATCCCGTCGCTTTTGCCGAAATCGCGACGTTTTTGCCGAAATCATTTGCGTCAGATACATTATTCGCTTTGATTTCGATTACCGTTAAAGATATCGATATTATTCAAGAAAGACATTGTTCTATATGATCTCCGCTACAAGGATTAATGCATTAGAATTTTAAAATTAATAAGCTTACGATTATTAAAGCGATAAATCGAGCCGAAATCGCGACGCTTTTGCCGAAATCATTTGCGTCAGATACATTATTCGCTTTGATTTCGATTACCGTTAAGGATATCGATATTATTCAAGAAAGACATTGTTCTATATGATCTCCGCTACAAGGATTGATGCATTAGAATTTTAAAATTAATAAGCTGACGATTATTAAAGGGATTAAGCTGGCGAAAATCGCGACGTCTTTTCCTGGGTCATTTGCGTCTAATTAATCTATCTCGTAAATCACAGTAATTTTTTAAGAAATTAACGCGTCGTTCGGAACTTTATTATATTATATTATTCAAGTTATAGCGTCTTTAATATTAATTTTTTCCTTAATAATTAATAATTTATTTTTTAACAATTATGACTTTTTTATTTTAAATTTTATATTATCTTTAATATTAAAATTAAGAATTCCCCCTTTTCATTTATGAATACCTTTAATATTTTTAACTATGCCATGAAATACATTGTTTATCTTATTAACTATTCAAAAAGTTACTCCATTTTATATATTTTCAATTATTGAAATAGATAATTTATTCATATATTTTTTAATTCTTTCATCTTCATATATGTTTACCATTAAAATAATTAATTTACTTAATTTTAAAACATTATTAACATACTCATCAATTAACCAAACCAGATGAATATTAATATTAATTTTTTTAAAAAATTTATTATGATTAATTTATATATTTATTTATAGGCTAATCTTATTTATTACTTGCCTTATTTTTTCTCATTTTAAACTATCCTCTAATTTTATTTTTAATAATTACTCCTATATTAATTTTAATTTAATATGCCTAATATTATCTCTTAATCTATCGAGAATCCCAAAAATTCTTTTATTTTAATGTATACTTACATTAATTTAATAAATATAACTATATTTTTATTTATTTTTAAATCTAAACTTTTTAATAATATTTATTATTTTAAATTTAATTTTATTAATTTTAGAAAATTACCATTATTAAGATATTTTAGAATAATTATCTTTAATAATTTTACTTATTTAAATTATTTTATGATTTTAAGTTAATAAAAACTCTAAACCTTCAAAGTTTAATATATAATATATTTCATAATTCTTATATTTTAATTTATTATCTTTTAAAAAATTTCTTTAAATTTGCAATTTAATATTTTTATTTAAACTATAAAATAATATAATTTATTAATATTAGAAAACAATTTTATAATTAATTAATTAAATGATAAAGTTATAAGTCACTTGGTAATAGTATCAAAAATTAGTTAGGAATAATAAGATTCTGTATAGAAACTAATTACAGGTCATACTTGACAAATAGAAAATCTTAGAGAAATACAATTAATAAATTAAAATTTAATGCACGTACGTATATATATATATACATAATTATATTATATGCCAAAGAGATAGAGAAAGAGAGAGTATATTGTATGTATATAATTTATGTTAATGTTTTTTATTTTATTAGAACTCTGTCGCACAGAGTTAAATTATAGAAAGCGGGTAATTTAATGCTTCAAAATCCGCAAAAGTATCAGGATAACACGATAAGTAAAGAGGTAGCAAGGAGGTAAATTATAGAAAGCGGAAAATTTAATGCTTCAAAATCCGCAAAAGTATTGGGATAACACGATAAGCAAAGAGGTAGCAGAGACCACCAGTTATCGGGCGGTAATTTCGGTCGGGCCGGTGGGCGGTAATTTCGGTCGGGTTGGTGGGCGGTACTTAACCGCGCTTGTATCGATTCGCGTACGTCGATCGATGTCGCGGCAGGATATAGATCCTCCCCCTGAGCGGGACTTAGCGCGCCGTATTAATGGCGAGGCTGATTTCGTAAATGGCGGTCGCGGAATTATTGCCGGTTCGCGGATAGCGCGTTGTCGTTTCGTCCGGTATGGTCTTTCCCATGGAATTCAGGAGTGCAACGGCCGATGGATGATCGCCGTTGCACGCAGGTGGACGTGCCCTATTTATACCGCTTTTTTGGCGGCCGCGCGTGCGTAATATGCCTTAATATTTTTGCTATTAGAATTATGTAAAATATAATATGCTGTTACGCTATTTTATTATTATATATATCAAAATATATATATCTCATATTAATAAATATTCATGCTACGTTTTGTGATTAATTTTAATCCCTTATTTCGAATAATTGCATAATTCAATTTAGAATATTTTATATTATATAAACTATTTTTATTTGCACGTTCATACACACATAGAGTAAAATAGCAATTATATACCCTACTCGCGTGCCCTACTCGCGTGCCCTACTCGCGTACCCTACTCGCGTGCCCTAATAGAATTACCGTATGCTGCTTCCGTTGGGCCAGTTGAACTTACCTTTCATTCATCCTGGCCATATTTATTATGACTATTTATTTAGTCAGAAATGTAGCTTCGCCCTTTATGGGAGATCAATGAAGGAAGAAATTCCTTCCGTTGCCGGCTAATTATCATCGCCGGTGAATGAGCGTAAATTTACGCTCGTTTACGATCGTTTGTCATGCATTAATATAACTTTACTTTAATTAATATAATGCCAAGTTATCAATTAAAATTAATTGATTGAAATTCTTATAATAATATAATATTATTTATAATAATATATAATTTATATTAAAATAAAAATAATAAAGCATTTATATTTTATATAATTTAATAGATCGATAATTTGGCTTTACATCAATTAAAGTAAAACTTTAATTGATATAATAATATAGATGAATGGGCTATAACAAAATTAGTATAAAATCGATGCATGAATACATGAATAAATTATTACTATGTTATATAATTAATAAAATTATTTTAATGTCTTCATTAAACAAATGAAACAGAATTTATCAATCAAAAAAAAAATATTTTATATCCAAAAAATATATAATATTTTATATATAATATATAATATATAATATATATTATATAATATATAAAATATTTTTTTTATAATCTTTTTATATAATCTTTAATTTGGACTTTAATTTATTTTTGCAATAGATGCAATGCATATCAAGAGACCTTAATAAAAATTATTCCATTCAACTGTTTTAGCTCATCCATTTGAAAGCAATGGATTTATCTACAATCTACAATCTACAATCTATATCTACAATTTCTATAAATCCATTACTTTAAAATTAAATAAAAGTTTGTCACTCACCGGCACTGATGCGCAACAGCGGAGTTGTTGGTCTTGAGGCTACGTCGCTACGTTGTCTGTAACATATAAATATAAAATCCAAATTATAGCGGCGAAATATAATTAATATTTCGAAATATTTATACATCCGATGAATACACAATACTAACAAAGAAACTTTATATAAATAAATAACTTTATAAATTATAAAAAGATTTTCTTTCACATTGAAACTTTTATAAGATTTATGTAAAAGTTTTTCTTTCCAATTTTCTCTTGTTTCATTCATTCAAATAATAAGACCGAATTAATGCACGTACGCGACTTTTAACTAATTTAACTAATATACAAATAATAAATACTCACCCTAGGGTTGCTCCGCCGATGCAGGAAGCCTCTCCTAGGCCTCCTCCTCCTCTCAGAATGTCACGGTCACTACATTGATCTGTAACATACAAATAGAAGATGCAAATTGTAGCAATACTCAAAATAATTAATATTTTAAAAAATTTATTATACACATTGAATTTTACATTCGATGGATATAATAATACGCAGATTAATAAAACAATCTTATAAATTTTGAAAAAAACACTACTACTAATAATTCCATACATAAGCTATAATTTAAAAGTAAAAACTTTTATAAGATTATAGCTTTCATATAAAAATCTATTTCTCTAATTCTCTTTTGTCTAAATCATATAAATAAAAAGCCAAATGACGCGATTAATTATTTAAATTAAATTGTACGTACGCAATTAATAAATAATTAATATACAAATAACAAATTACTTACCATAGGGTTGTTCCATCGGTGCCCGATGCCTCTCCTAGGCCTCCACCTCCTCTCAGATTGATTCACACGCGCGATACTTTAAACGTCACTCCCGCACTTTTATTAAAAGATTACTCCCGCACTTTTATTAAAAGATTACTTCCGCACTTATACGCGCGATACTTTAAACGACACTCCCGCACTTTCGAATTTCGGCACGATCGAACCCCGCTTCACGTGAGAATCATACTTCGAGTCGACAGGTCGGGAATTCACCGATTACTTCGAACAAAGGTTAAGCGGAAGCGGAAGAAGACGAAATCGATTGATGGAATAATCGCGAATGGGGTTCGCTCGACTCTTGACCCGCGCCTGCTCCCATCGAGGGCCGACTAGAACATCGTTAGGAACGATTTCATACGAACCACCAAGTCTCTATCATACAGACTGAGCCGGGTTTATCGTAAGGCTGGTAGACGGGTCGAGAATGAAGATACCCACCTTCTACGTGCTAACAATCTAGCATTTCGAAAGCAGGAGATCAACTTCTCTAGCGAGCGAAAATCGAACCTAATTAGAACAGCCGACTCCTCAGATGCCAAACATGTCAGTATTTCTACAATGTGCTGTTAGACGGTACAAGAGAAGGGACCCATTAACGACGATTCCAAAACAATCGACCGAACTCTAACCGATTCGGGCCGAACCGTTCGTCGGAGCAGAACGTGCCCTCAACAGCCGATTCTCGAACCGAAGTTCAAGATTAACCGCGCGAACATGCATCTATACTATGCACGAACATACGTTGCTACGCGGCCGGCATTCACCTCAGCCGCGATACTGAGGCGTTTTAACGTTGCGCCTACATTAATATATTAAATTTATTAATACATAAATATTTATATAATATATAATATTAATATAGAATTAATATTAACTGATATTAATATAAAATTAATTATATTAATAGGTATTAATATATTAACGATTGCAACGCTGAGAGACATCCCATTTAGTCGGCAACAAAGTATGATCCTCGGTTACAATCGTGAAAACGAGATAAAAGTCCAACGCGAAGACGCGACGACGCGAAAACGCGATACCGCGACAACGCGACGCATCGTTGCTCGTACGGCACGATGACGGCAACGACGACGCACTAATGTGCGTTCAACGCACAAATGCGCGTGCCACATATGAGCCATTGTGCGACTCGTGGCAATGCTGTACGGACACGCGACGCGAAAGACGCGAAAGCCGTCCGCGACACGATGACGGTGCCGACGACGCGACAAGCCATCCGCGGCGCGATGACAGCACCAACGATACGGCGGGCCGTCCGCGGCACGATGACAGCAACGACGACGCTGGGTACTTGGTTTCCCCTTCACAGTAAACCTTGAGGACGGTTAAGACCTTAAGGCATACCGTCCAGGTACTGAAGCCACTCCACCACGTCAAGGTGTACCCATGGAGGGTTATTTTATACAATATATAATTTTCTAATATAATATATAACTTAAGAAAGAGGAAAAATATATTTTATAATTGAGAGATTAGTCTAAAGTATCGGACAAAATATTATTAAATTTGAAATATTTTTAAAGAAGTAATTATTGTTTATAAAAAGAGAAAAAAATCGTGACAAAACGATAATTTACAATTTTGATTTCTGTCACTTCGACTCTTGATTATATGTGTATACGTCACGCGCGAAATACGTGTCTCGAGATTTATCGTTGCGATATAATTACGTGTTATTTAAGATATGTAAAAGATAAATAATTATTTATTATATTAAATTATTTCCCGATATTTGTCGCGGTCGCGTTTAGAAAAAGAATTCGACGGAGCGTCTTATACCAATACTTTACTGCTCGAGCATCCTTGTATAAATGATAACAAGATCGTAAGCCGTAACATGTTAATAATAGCGCGCTAATGTTTACGCCACCAAGGCTAAATATCATGTTATTGATAATTCGCAGCCGAAAATATTTTGCGCACTATATGACGTATATACAAACGGGATATTAAATTATACAAGCGTTTTAAATTATATATTATTTATTTAGCAAGCAATTAATATATCACGGAGTTTATCGTTAATTATTCGGACGGATGCAATTCGACTATTTTATCGCGCGTTCTCGATCCGAATCATATTTAAATCGTCGAAAAGTTAAACGATAAAGTATCGGACAAAATATTATTAAATTTGAAATATTTTTAAAGACATAATTATTGCTTACAAAGGAAGAAATAGATTATGACAAAACAATAAATTACAATTTTGATTCCTGTCACTTCGACTCTTGATTAAATGTATATCACGCGAAATACGCGCCTCGAAATTTATCGTTGCGATATAATTATGTATTATTTAAGATATATAAAATAAAAGATAATTAATTTTATTTATCGAATTAAATTATTTTCACGCGAAATACGCGCCTCGAAATTTATCGTTGCGATATAATTATGTATTATTTAGGATTTAGGCTATACAAGATAAAAGATAATTAATTTTATTTATCGAATTAAATTATTTTCCGATACTTGTTGCGACCTCGTTTAGAAAAGGAATTTGATAATGTCTCGCGCTTTACTACCTTACTGTTCGAGTGTCGCCGTGACAATGATTAACCATAAGTAGTAATACCTTAATAATAGCGCGCTAATATTTATGCCGCCAAAGCCGAATATCATGTTATTGATAATTCGCAACCGAAAATATATTTTTCGTATTATGAACAAGCGGAATATTAAACTATACAAATATTTTAAATTATAGATCAATTATTTAATAAATTAATATGTCTCGAAACTTATCGTCATTTTAATTATTCGGACCTTCGATTCGACTATTTTTTTATACGTTTTCAATCCGAATCATATTTAAATCGTCGAAAAGTTAAATGAAAAAGCAGAACGGACGAAATATAATTTAATCTTAATTATTTTTAGAGAAATAATTATTATTTATAAAGGGAAAGAAACATCGCGACAAAACAATTTACATTTACAATTTTGATATCTATCATTTCAACTCTTGATTAAATGTATATACACATCACGCGAAATACGTGCCTCGAAATTTATTGTTGCGGTATAATTATTTAAAATATGTAAAAGATAATTTATATTTATCGTATCAAATTATTTCCCGATATTTATCGCGATTTCGTTTAGAAAGAGAATTTGACGGAGCGTCTCGCACAGCTACTTTACTGCGCGGATGTCGTCGTGTGAATGATAACACATAAGAAAGGAATTTGATGTCGACGGAGCGTCCCACCCTACCCTGTATGAATAATAACAAAATCATGATACGTAAACAATAGCGCGCTAATGTTTACGCCACCAAGGCTGAATATCATATTATTGAAAAGTCGTTGCCGAAATATTTTATGTACAATTATATTGTGTATATATATATATATATATATATATATATATATATATATATATATATACGCGCGGAATATATTAAAGTTTATAAAATATATTTTAAATTATGATTAATTATATTTATTAAACGGTTGATGTATCGCGAAGTCTTATATTAATTACTCGATTTTGCGAATCGATTGTTTAATTGCTCGATCTTAATCCGAATCATATTTAGATGCTGTTAAATGTCAAACGATAAAGCGTCGAAAATATATTTAATTTTAAATTTTATTTTTGAAGAAATAATTATTTCTTATTGTGGTAATGTATTTAAAAGATAAGTAGATAATCATCTTATCAAATTATTTTCCAATACTTGTTGCGATCTCGTTTAGAAAAGGAATTTGATAATGTCTCGCGCTCTACTACCTTACTGTTCGAGTGTCGCTGTGCGATTGATAGGCCATAATAATATCGTGCTAATGTTTACGCCGCCAAGGCCGAAAACCGTATTATTAATCATTTGCAGAATATTTTGCGTACTATGACGTATATCGCGGAATATTAAATCGTACAAAATGATAATTTATAATTTGATTTCCCATTGCTAATTCCTATTTGTTTAAATGAATAAATTACGAAATGAATAATTATGAATAAATATGCGATTCGGGATCTATCGTTGCGATATATATATGTATGTAGTTGCATGTTATTTATAAATATCAATTAATTATTAATTATATTATAATAGCAAATGATCTTCTATTATAGTAAAAAAAACAAGATATTTTAACAGGAAATTTGATTTAATAATTTATATTTAAAAAGTATTATATATTTTTATATTTATTTTTTGCAAAAATTAAAGTCAAATTATGAGAATTTTATATTCATATTTTCTATTATATAAAATATATATAACATAAAAAATTAATATATCTTATTCTATAAGAAGTAAAATCCAAAATCTTATGTAACGATATAATATTATTATATGTATATAAGATTATAATAGGTAATAATATTATTTTTGCTATAAATATAATTTATTAATAAATATAATAAAAAATTATATATGCAATACCGTATTATATGATTTATGACGTCTGCTCAATAGTTCTTCGACAATAAGTCGAAGAATTTTCATGGGATTAAAAATGATGATGTTATATATTCAAATCTAGTTACGGGTTTTGAAAAGAATCTAACGCCTAATTCATTATGCGTAAAAACCATAATGATATTATTAGGACAAGATCATTAACGCTTAATTACATTATCGCAAAAGTATTACTAGACGGTCGTTCGAGCGGGACTCGATTTTCTTAATAAGCGAGTATAATCTGCGCGTTGGTGGCACGGCATCTTTCAAAGGCACCGATGTCGGATCGTTAGCGGATTGGAAAACGCGCTCGCTCTTAATGATTGAGCGAATATCTAAGTCGTCGCGGAGATGAAAAAAGCGCGGCGCGAGATGCACTCTTTCTCTCTCTCTCTCTCTCTCTCTCTACGCATCCTTCTTCTCACGCGAGAGATCGCGTCGTCCTTTAAAGAAACACAGCGGCGATTTTCTATTAAAGCGATAGCCGACCGCCGTGACGGGGCAACAAATTTCTTATAGTCGATGTAAATCGACCCATAAGTCGGTATACTTACACTATTTAGCCAATTAGCGGAATGCGACCGGTTTTATGTACGTAAGAAAGACGCCGATCTTCTTTCATTATAGCCGAGTATCCTGATATTGAATTGTAGTTTTACAGCCGGTTGTACCAGTAAATTAAGCGTAAAGAACGGATTACATAGATAGTTTACGGTCAGTTAGATTAAAAAATTATCGCGCCTTTAGCCCTATTAAATAAATTTGCATTTGTCTTGGTAATAAAAGTTTTAGTAAAACTATATTTGATAGATTGAATCTAAAATTAAGTTGTGTTGAACTTTCAAAATATACGTAAAATAAACTAAATACAAGACATATATAGTATATAAAAATCTTTTCTAAAAATAAGTGAAAACATACTCCAAGTACATATAAAGAAGTATCCACATTTCTATTCAACAAATAGAAATTTAAAAAAAAAATTTAAGACGTTTAATATTAAAATCTATTATTTATATATACTTGGCGTTTTATATAATAAAAATTTATCACTCACCAATTGGTGCGGGAACAACGGGAAACGTTCAGCAATGCTTCAATAAAATATTCTATTTTATCGATTCGATCGTCGACGATAATGCGAAAGAGAATATCGATAAAAATTTAATATTAATACAACTTAAAAAAACAATAATGCCTTTGCACGGCATTTCCAAAATTAAAATAAAGATGAATCATTCACGGCACAATAAAAATGGTCGCGCGATACTTTCAAGGCATTCCCGAACTAATTAATACGCGAAAGCGCGGATATCGAATATCGGAAACATTAGAAACCGTCTGGGTACTTGGCTTCCCCTTCAGGATAAACCTTCCAGGTACCCTCTCATAGGGAGGGTTTCATCACGGGTGAAAACCCGATGCAATATATAAATATGCTCCAAAAAACGAGCACCAATCGCTGCCATTAAATACGCTTTGCCATTATAAAATATTTCATAATTAAAAAAAATTACAAAATATATTATATTATTATAAGTTTTGGGGTTAATTAATCGTATAAGCTGATAAAAAATGTCGCAAGATAAGTTCAAAGAAGAATATACAAAACGGATCGTGCCGCTATTCACAGGCAAGCTTATTCTTACCAACGCAAATAGAGACGCCAAAGATTATTTAACACACACAATAGGTAGCTGTGGAAAAATGACGAGCCCAACGCGACCCAGTCGAAGGCCAGAGGAGGGCTGTTATTTTCGTTCAATATTATTATTACCCGGAAAGAGAGAGAATGCATCTCGAAATGCGCGTTTGTTGGAAAATGCTTCCGGTAATAGCGCCAACCTTGCCGATTCCGAGTTTGCAACTTTAGCACACGGCGTTAAAATAAACATGTCATAACGCGAAGCGATGCCCGAGACGTTGACGTTTCGTCCCGGGCGGACTTATCGAGGCCATTTGCCGCGGAGCTGCCTCGTTCGCTCGCAAATTATGACAGTCATGCGCGAAACCAGCGAGAGTGTAGCGAAAAATGCGGCCGCTGTTGCTGCTGTCGCGAGAAAATGGAATTCGGAGAGACGCGCGTGTAAGTCTGTTACGACGAGACGAAATCGCGTATCAGGTCGATACCAGGCAGAAGCACGACATCGTAAAGTCCCTTGGGGATTTCTCACGTGAATTCTTTATTACACGTAAGTGGGACGCAAGGAGAATTTTAACAAGCTTGTTGAAATATTTTATATTAATACTCTGCGCGTATTTGCATCCTTTCTAAATTCATATGTAACATTTACAAGGCAGCAGAGCGTACAGGCAGAATGTTCGTTTCGAGTTTTCTTTTTTGTTACTAGAATGGACAGAATCAAATCTTTCTGCAAAATTTATATTTTTGTCTATATAAGAAAGGGCCTATAAAATACATATATTAAAAATGTTCGATAAGAATCGCTTTGGCAGGACTTTTCAATCGCAAATAAGACTCTCAACTCTACACGAAGCATTATGATACACATAAAGAAACATACAAAAGGAACAAAAAAGATGACCTGAGTGCATCATAAGATTAAATAAGGATGCGGACTTGCGCCCGCGTGATATGCCATTCATATGCTAAAACGACATTTGGGATCGGTATGCTCAGACGATGACGAATCCGGGCGTGTCCGCGAATCCGATCGAGGACGCGACCGCGACCGATCCGTCGATCATGACTCTATTTTCCAATGCGCGCTGCTGATCGGCGCACTTGTCAGGAACAATGAGCCGCCTTCATAAGAAGCTAAATTCCTCAAGTGGAGACACGCTGGCACTCTCGAGACCACTTCTGAGCGATTCGGGCGACACGGTGTCGCCGGCGTTAGCAGACGCGTCGGTTATCAACGTGAATGCACTGTAGTCGACACCGGTAGCTGCAGTTGCCAAGCTCGATTATTATTGAAGTATCGAAAATTTCTCGTTTAATCTCAAGTGGAGCTTACGATCAAAGAATTTTAATCATCCGATCATATTTAACATTGAAAATTTTGTAAACGTTTTTTTTTCTATCCTCTTTAATATACTAACATAATAATATAATCTCTGATTAAAATTTCTTTTAATTAAATCCAATTCAAAATTTTAATGGAAAGATTCTGTTTACATCTTCCTGGAAACTCTTCAATTTTTTATCAATTTTAATGATAAAAATTGTCATTTGCTTTGTTTTCAACATCATAGCATTTCTTACAACACATTCACGAAACAAGCGTGGCCATTTCCATGTTATGGAGCGAAATCAATCGACTCATCCGAGAATCATCGTAAATCGACCCCCGATTGATGACCGACGTGGCCAAACATCGTAGAATATTTGCTGTCAGTCGAGAGAGAGAGAGAGAGAAAGAAAGAAAGACCGAATGGAGCCCACGAGAGAAGCAATCTACCGAGAACGACCTGCGTACGCCTCTTACATTAACCCGTGACTACCGCGGTTAAATTTGGGTAACGTTTATTGCTTCGCAGATCTTATCATTCATATTGAAGCGAAATGCTATTCAAAGAAAAATATTGTGCAATATAGCATTATATATCTATATTATATGTACATAGAGAAAAATATTTTTAATTAGTATAAAATATTTCTATTTCATTATATCACACAAATTAAAGAAAATTCAAAGTTCTCTTATTCCAATGCATAGTGACGCGAAAAAGCCTGCAAATCGTCGAGATAAAGTTCTTTCCTCTCATTAGGTGCACCGGAGACAAGGCGATTTGGCGCAGCATTTAAGAGAGAGTAGCAGTGAGTAATGAAGGAGAACGAAGGAGAATAAAGGCGCTAGCGCATTTGCCACGCAGCACGCGACGCCTCCGTAACAATGGGATCCTCGGCGCGTGATGCACGCGTGGGTGCATCACCCGTGCGTTTATTTCCCGAAGACAGCGCGAAATCCCATGTTTACAGCAACGTGGCGTGGGACAAGTGTGCCTCGCATCGCGGCCCTCGGCTTTTGTCTCCGGCGATTACTTTCTTATCCGCGCATATCGTCGAAACTCGAATAAAGCGCGATATATCGAAAAGTGTAAAGAAATAATGTTTGTGATTTTTAACATTAAATAAAGATAAATTTATTAGATAAATTATGATTCGTAGAGACTATGTTTAAAAGTAATCGCTACTATATAATTTATTTCGAGAAGGGAGAAGTTTGGACATAAAATTCATCAGCGAATTCGTATCCCAAAATAGCGATAAAATTATTGTCAATTCTCATAATCTCGAATCTCGATAATACAGGGTGGATATACATCGCCAATAATAACAGTATATAATCAGGATTTAATGCTTCCACGGAACGTTTTGGAGCTACGCATCTGCCGCAGATGTCTTCGAACGCATACGAGCAGTCGTAGAACAATGGTAATTTTATGTCCCCTCTGCTTGTCACTGGCTGAGAGTCTGTCTTTCGAAACGTTGAATGGAGATGTAAGAACAATATCGACATTAAAATTGAGCGTCGTATGTCATTCTCAGCGGGATCATCATAATTTTCCTCCACGATAGCGTCGGTCCAAACCGGAAACGTCGTAATCTCGTAAATGTGAGCACGCTCACGCGAGCATCCATGAATACTTAGATAAGGCACTCACGGCTCACGCGATGCTCGATAATTTACAAAGTTTGACGTTTAATAATAGTAATCAGCGTCCGAAGATTCATGGCTACGATAATGCTGGACAATATAATGTTTCTAAAAGTCAGCGAATACTTCTCAAGATCTTTCCGTTTCATTCGCGTTATCTCAAATTTCATTTGAGCAAAAACCGCTCGAATACCGTGTAACATCAGCCATAAACGCGCCACTTTCTACCGTAAATAATAATGCGATTATTTTGTTTTCTGTATGAGAAAAAATTATATCCTGGAAAAGCGTGAATATATAATTAGACAAAATAATTCTAATTGATTTTGTCTTAAAATAAAAATAACATAAAAAGAGAGTCCTTTTTATATAAAAATAATATCCAAAATATCTGGAAAGTGTTCAAGAACTGCTTTTAAATGGCATTTGTTATTATTTCATTATTAGACATGTGAAATGAAGATAATAATTATGCTCGAGTAATAAAAATTATAAAGTATACGGTAGAAAGTTCGGTAGCCTGCTCCTGAGATTTATCCTACAACCGTATCTTTCCGATTCACCTACCGCAGATAAGACACCGAGGCGGCGAAATTCGACGGTCCGAAACCGAAAACCACCCTTCCGTCCTCGGCACTCGCGTAAATCACTCGGGGCGACTTCGGCTTAGCGCGAAATTTACTGCCGCGTCCTACACACGTTCGAAATGCAAACGTTTACGTACGGCGGGCATAGCCTGCAGCGGCAACCGACCAACATTTGCCATGGCTCCCCCATGTGACATTCCACGGCCGATCTTAAATTCCCGTTCATCGTGCGGATCATGGGTCTCGTCTCGGTCGAAACACGGTTTATAATCTCAAAATGATAAATCATCTATCGTGAAAATCGTGATCGAGATAAAGTTCGGATAACTTTTTAGATTTGTAATTGAACTATGACGATTTAATTCTTGTCAAGAGATAATTAATTATGCTAGAATATTATTTCAACATTGATTTTAATCCCGAATAAATAACTTTCGTCGTTTCGTATAATTTTCACGTTTTAATAAACGGGATATTTATATATCGATAAATGAGAAGGCATTAAAAAATTGTTTCTATAACAAAATCGTTTACGTGAGACTATAAGTTTCTACTTGCGAGGAATAACGTGACATTAGTTGCTTCAACTTAAAAATAATATCGATATTATCGCGAGTACTCGTTTTATAATATTGATATTAATAATAGGCACTGTTTATTTGAGAGAATAATACAGGAATCTATATAAGGCAGGTAACATCGGCACACACAATCGGCGCAGAACCGCCCGGCACTTTAACCGCTCGGCATAAAATATGTGATTTCTATGCAACGGGAATTTGCATTTATCGCGGACGTAAATGTTAAACAAGAGAGTTTCTATATGAGCAATAACACGCCGTACCGTGGAGCAGATTTGACAGGCGTACAACTGAGAGAAAGACTATAAATCATTAATGAGGTTTAACATATTCTTTCCTCTCTGCAACTAATTTCTTAATACATCTCCAGCCTAAAACTCTATCAATCTTTCTCCTACGTCGAAAATAACTATTAATCTCGAATAGAGAAAAACACGCTATCGTATGCTTTTACTATTACGCTTTGCAACAATTAAGACACATACAAAGCTTGTTAACTTTGTTCCAACATAAAGGTATTTTAAGAGAGATTTTATCTTCTAGTTATATAAGGTAGAATGTGTGAGCCTTCCCCATGTAACAAATAGATAGAACCTTTTTCATTTAATTCCTTCTGGCATAAAGTCGTTCAATAATGATAAGTCCTATGAGAAAGATCGCCCCGTACAAGCTTAATAATCCGATATCGCAGTTGAAAAGACACGATACGTCCATTTCCCAGGATTCTCGACGGCGTATCGTCGCGGCGGATATTTATAGCGAATGGAGAATTACGAGAGCATTAATTTGACAGGATACGATCGGCTCGACGACAGAGAGTGGTTGGATATAAAGTAAGTTGTACCGAGATGTATCTCCGCCCCGGACACAGAGATTAAAACCGAAAAATCCAAATAAATCCTGTTCCCTCGATGCTGATGGGACCGCGATGAAATCGATTCGGATCTGCCCCGTTTGCTCGTAGGCAGGCTTAACGCGGCTTAATATGTTTATCGACGCTCGTGATCGCCGCTATCCGTTCGTCACGTCTGAACGATGCGAGCACGTGTGTATTCACCAGGAATCCGTACAACTAATATCGCCGAGATCGCGGAATATTCGAAAAAAAAAAAAAAATATATATATTTAAAGCGAATTGAAAGAAACAGGAAAAATGCAAGATGTAAAGTCGTTAAAAACGTGTATCTTTTTTATGAATTCCTATTTCTTCTCAACGAAAGGTATCATTATCCGAAAATAATATGAAAAAGAATTACGTAAAATGTAAAAAAAAAAATGTTGTGTTTTTATTTAATTTCACGCGCCTACACGCGTTTTAATGTAATCTTATGATAAATTAGACGACAACTTTAAATTGACGTCGGAACAAGATCGACTCCGAATTTCTGTCCAAGGACACGCGTTCAAAGATCCTCCCATTATCCGACATTCTCACACACACATATTATTCTCCCCTACTCTGTATACACGATCTGTTCGTATACGCGCCTGCATTCCTGACGCTTAGTCTCTGACTTGGACGCGGTGCAAGAAGCGCCGAGGAGAGAGACCGGGACTGAAAAAGACGAATGGTAGACAAATATGGGCAGGACGGTTTCTATGTGCACTTCCCATTACCGGGCACCCACGCACGCACGTCGCGGGGTAACGCCGGGACTCGGAGCAGAAGGGAGGGGAAGGTGCGTTGCGCTTAATGGATTCCCGAGATTGAATTTATCCCGAGCGCAACACGCTCGGAATATGTCTGGGACGCGCGCCTAATCCCGCGTTAACGAGTACGAATATATCGGCCCTTGCTATCGTCGATATTAATAACGTACGATTCGATCCGAGGAGCGATCGTTGTAATAATGGAGTCGCCGACGACGGCGGTTCGTTAGATGTAATGAAGATCGATCGCGTTGCCGACGATAACACGGCACGCGGCCGAGCGTCTTACGGTTAATTGAACATAACGCGGGATACGCGCGACATGCGTATTCGTATTCGCGATTGTCGGATCGCTTTCAGTAGGTGCCGCATGACCTATCTACGGTTACTTTCAAGACACCCTGGTAATAATATCAAGTCCCTTCCATGTATGGAGTTTATAAAAAAGTTCCAATTGATTTATTGTTGAATGTATATATTCTTTATAAAAAATGTTCAGATTTAAATAAAAACATGCGATTATCGATACCTGTCCAAAGTATCTGTGCTACAGATTTAATTATCTCTAATGAATACACATGCTTTAGAAGTCTAGATATAAATGGCTGGAAAACAAAAGCAAATTTATTGGCGCGTGAAGATTTTCCATGGAAATTGACAGAGAAGAAAATGAAAAATTTATTAAAGATAATAAAATAATATCAAGAATCTTATATCATACATTCAATGGATCGCAACTAAATTTTGAGAACGCGACGAAATTCAAGAGAGAAAAATATGTGCTTACTATATTTATTTATAGAGATAATGACATTTTTTTTTCTCTTAGCGTGCAAAAATACTTTTCTCGATAAAACATTCATCGTGGATCTATTGTGATCCGTAGCTCTTGAAAGCAGATTCGATTATTCGCACTTTGTGCGGTGGTCGAGAGTCATCCTTGCCGGTTGGCGATCGAACGTAATATCCCGTCTCATCATAACCGGTGTGTGAATTACGATAATGCGAATGTACACAAGTCGTTCTTTTTACCGCCTCGTATACCCGCCGCGTGGAGAAAGCCGGGACACACAATAGCGCGTGCGAATCGGGCATATCTCTCAGTCCGACGTCCTACGTGTCGAACGTTACGCAAAATCTCCTTCGCCGAGAATCGAGAATCAGTCGCGAATACAGAAAATACCAGACCCCCCCCCCCAGACGAAAAATCTTTAAAAATGATTTTAAAAATTCTAGTGACTTAGATAAAAAACCATCTCCTAATATAGAATATATAATTAACATTTCATCTATGTAATTATTAAAACGAACGATAAATATATAATACGACATATTTATCGCACGAGTAACGTGAACAGAGATGTAGAGACTATATAAAAAAAACTATAAATGTAACATATATATATATAGGAAGTAAATAAAATACTTTATGTAATAATTCTCTCTCTCTCTCTCTCTCTCTTTTATAATATTTATACGAGATATTCTAAAGATAATGCACGTTTACATCGGCGTCGGACGTTTCTAAATTACCTGAAGCATCTTTTTTTTTATCGTCGATCTAATGGAAAACCTAATTAAGGAGACGTTTGAGTCCTTATAATTATTTTTCCATTTCAAAAACTAATCATTTATAAATAAAAATAAACATTGTTTGTGATACATCTTATCGCAGAATATATCGTGGACAGAATATTGCCACTGAATATTAAAACGTGTGAAAATATCGCATTACGCAAAATGTAGAATCGATAAATGATACTCAAACCCGGAAATAAATATGAAAAATATCAATATACCTGGATTTAAATTTCATATACACATTAGTATTCAAATAGTCTCGACGTCGAGACGCAGTTCATTTGCGAAAGCTGCATGAAACGGCGTTGATCGTCTTAAAGATAGCGCGCGACTTAAGGGACTAAGTGCGAATAAGTGCGACTGAATTACAGGTCTCATTTCATATCGATATTCTAATTTTACTGCAGGATCGTCGCTCGTAAATGGCGAGGATTAAGAAGTGGCGAGGTGCTACGCCCTTCGTTGCTCGATACGTCATGCGCGATTACGTAGCCGTAGGTGTCGGGGAAGTCGAGAACGGCGCTAATTGATCGTCACCTTGACAGTGCGACGATCGAGAGGAAACTAGCTCTGATTAAAGCGGAAAATGTCATCGATAAACTGCCTCCGGAATGTATTGATATCTTTATTTTTGTAGCTTATACCGACAATGTTTATACTGGCGCGCGACGCTCTTTAGCTTCGCAAAATACTTCAACATAACAACAAAATATATATATATAAAGAGCCTATTTAATAAAGAATTGCATGTTACAAAAATAAGTAAAATATTTTTAAATATATATAAATATATTTTTATATATATGTACATTAATTATAATATATTATATATTATATACCCCATATTTTTATAATTTAAAAAATAATCATTTTTTTAGATATAATATTTCTGACTTAAAATCACGAATGCGCAATTAAGTTATAGCTTAATCAAAATTTATAAAACTTGCTTTTTCATGATGATACTTTTTCTATTTTCGCTCGACACGCTTGTTAACACCGAGATTGTAAAGCTACTTATACCCGATAATTCTATGTCTCGTTATACTGTGCAACAAATTTCGCACGACATCGATCGAGGATCGCTCGCTGTCGGTTTACGAGCATCGAAGGAACATCAGCAGGATGAAAAAAAAAAAAAACGTTAATGTGAAAGCGCTGTCTAATCGCGAGATAAATTATCTTAAGGAGATATAATAGAAAACGCGCGAGAAATGATTATATCGGCGCGCGCGGATTGCAAACGCGAATATATCGCCAGTATACCGGAAGACGTTAGGCTTCCATCATCTTAACGTGGCGATTGATCCAATCGTATAGCGCGAGCTTCGGTTCTCTCTAAAAATATACGCTTAAATGTTACGGACGTGAGCGAAGCGCGCCGATTGCGGATGCAAATTTTTCCGTCCGTCGAGTAACGAGCTTGTTCTTTGGAAAACTGCGCAGACACGCGTGGAACTCGGATTCGAAAAAAGAGAAAAGAAGAGAAGGAACAGAAGAGCGAAGGATACAGAGAAACGTAATTCGTTCGTTCTATTATGGGAACATAATTTTCTTGGCGAAATGGCAATTGAAAAATATAATAAAAATAAAATATATACTATAAAGAGGATTATCAGTTATTACGGATGAAGAGAGACTTATTTATTATTCCGGAGAACGAGTCTCGACAGAGTATAGAATAAATTCACGTAGCTGCGTAGGAAGATGGACATATATATACATAAGAGAGAGACTACACTAATAATTATTATATAATAAATATACAGGAAATGATCTATATATGTAAATCTATAAATATATAATAAATCTTTCCTTAGATTACGATTTCTTTTCGATGGAATCGCGAATCGTCTCTTAAGAAATATCGTAGAGCAACGTACGATAAAAATCTCACACCAACGATATCATAAAACGTAAAATTAATGTCATATTCGAAAAGAAAGATACTGCAATTACGGGAAAAAAAATGCGGAAAAAAGATGAGACGAGAGAATGCCTGAGGAGAGAGACAACGCGGGCGAGGGAGACCAGCCTTCAGAGCGTCCGTGCCCGTAACGTAACTCAGTACCGGAGCGTTTCTTCCCGTACGTTGTAGCCACGTATCAAATATGCAAATACGAGTGCATAATTTGTCGTTTGCGCGCGCCGAGACCGCGAGTGGAAAGACAAGTACAATGCGGCGAGCGAATCTTGAGGGGCTGCATCGAACCTGCCGAGCGGGGACGAGCGGAATCGAGTCGGCATGCTAAGTATTTATAACGGATAATTGAGGGGAAGGAGAAGCGAAGAGAAGACGGCAAACCTCATCAGATAATGTATCCGCTCTCGGAGTGTATGGCTCTATTACCTCGGGACTATCTTCGGCGTGTACCAACGTGGCCTGATTTTTCGCGCACCCCGATGAAGTTTTCCTTTTCCCCTTCCTCCGTCCCCGCTCCGGTTCCTTCCTCGTTCCGTTTCTGTTCACCCTGATCTCTCCTTCCGCGCTACATCGTACGATAACATAATTGGTCCGCGAATTATCTGATTTGCGGCTCACGGCATCCGAAAAACGAAGAGGCTCGTTCCTTGGAGAGAGATCCGGCCCCGAAGATTGTACGAGGCCGCTTGTGCAGTTGTACGAGTAATTTGTAATCGCAATGTATATTAAGGAAATACTGATACCGATACATATATGCGGTTAACTTCTCATTCAATTCGGGATAAAATGCACCCGCGATAAAGATATTAAAAAGCACATTTTGACGAGATAAGAGTAGCGCGATTGGAGCTACGTCGTGTTTCATGTATAGCAGTTATTGAGAATTGGATCGAAAATGTTACGGGAATAATTTGAAGGTAATAATCTTAAAAACCACAGAACCAGCGTATAATTTTCTTATCGTGCAGTTTCTCGTAGCATCCCATGTACAATATCTTTTTTTACTCCAATTATTTTTCACGCGTTTTGCACTTTCATATATGAAAGTATATAAAAGAACCTTCATATGTACTTTCATTCGCGCGTCACTTTTGCAAGTTGTATCTTATTATGCTTAACACAGAGCGTTGCGTTGAGGAAGAATTATTTTAAGGCAAATTAATATTAAATGTTTGGCCGAGAATCTCTCTTGTGTTTGTTCTTTTAATTCACGGTCTCTGCCTGGCAACTTTCGGAACGCAACGTGTATTTACGCGATGCACATATGCAAATGCTTCTTCCCCTGCGTATCGTACAAGTGTTCATGGCATCATAAATACGAGGTGTGGGAGAATGGTATTGTGAGCGTTGCCATTGTACGGGAGAATTTAAATCAAGATCCGAAACGCACACTCGAAACGGACGCATCCTACCCGTTTCAAACCAGTATCGAAGCAATATTCGACAACCACCTACGCGTACCCCCGTGGAGAAAGTCGCCCTTCTGCGTCGGAATTTATTGCAATCGCTGCGCGCGCAAAAGTATCCAAGGGGGAGCCCTTAATTCCTCCCGCTCTCTACGAGAGCATAAAATTAAACGCTCGAGAACGTAAACAGCTTCTCGCAACTTAGAGAGCTTGTTCCCACGCTCTCGGATATAAAGAGACGCTGTCTTTATTAAGAATAAATTTCGTATATACTCACTTTTAAGGATGAAAATAATGAACGAGTAATTATATGTAAAATTACATTCGCACGAATTATATTTGTATTTGAGATTAGATATTTAATAATCAAATTTTTAATAATTTTACTAATATATATCATAAATGTATCAAAATATTGAACTTTGATAAATAATGTTTTGATTACATATATATTCAAGTTGTGCATTATCAATGTAATTATATTGAATAAATCCGTGAAACTTTGTTTTAAATTTCAAGCAAATATCAAAGTAAACACGCGACAGAAATAATAGCACCATCGTGTTACGAGCATCGAGTGCAGCGAACCAGAGAACAGCTTCCCGTGCGATGAAGACATTCAAGCTCGAGCGCGCTCCTGATCGCCTCGTAAATTTCCCGCAGAACGGCAGATACGATCGCGTCCGCGAATAATTTCTGGATCGGTCATGAATCCTCGGAATTCAGTCTATTCTGATGAAACGTGCAGAGATGAATCGTGCGCGATGGAAAAGCATGATAGTAAACGAGAAGAAAGGACGAATTGCTTTATATTGACTTATTAAATCGTTATCAACCGTGATTTATTTTTTACGATAATAGTATTTCTAAAAATGTTTTTAAAAGGAGTAGGACGCAGCCCCATCGACTACGAGAGGATCTAAGGGTTGAAGATTCCCTTGATTCGATCCGGACAGCTATGGGAAAATCGGCACTTTTAAGTGACACATTCGAGAGATTGGGTTCCGGTAGGTAAGCTTTGAAGGCGTCATTACGTGCGAACGACATCCCGCTTAAGTGCACCATTTATATCCCGGGGTACATAGTGACGGGCACGCAAGAATTTATAAGCTATAATATCGCTACCACGGTAGTAAACCGTACCGATACACACACACACACACATAACAGCATATTATATTTTACATAATTCTAATAGCAAAAATATTACATGATGAAATTTTTCTCACAATATCATATACATCATTATTACCATAAAAGTTCACAATAATTGAAAATTCTGCAGAATATATCATACCATAATCACTTACACATAATTTTTTTATGCCATATTTTATTTTAAGTGCATTATAGTCTAAAATATTATAGCCCAAATATTAAAGCAAGTTCCTCAGAGATTCTCTCAAATATACTCTCTATTGTAGAAAGCATTACGTCCATTAGATCCCTCTAAAATGCAAGAAAGTAAATAAAATTTAATTTTTGCTTTATTAATATATAAAAATATAACTAAAATATATAAAAGATATTGTGGTTATACAATATATTCTTTATTATTGACATATTAACAATAAGTATTACACAATTTTTTACGTAAGGATTTTCTTATTTAAAAAATAAATAACTTACTATTAGTATTTGATATTATTTTTACGAATTATTTTATATCCACACAATAATACAGTTTTCGCATATATATATATATATAATTTTTAACAAAAACATTAAAAAATATGTAATACTGTTTGTTTCATGATATTATGTGAAGAGAGAGGAAGAGAACATTATTAATTAAATGTACAGTATACATATAAATATAAATTAATAAATATAAAAAACCAAAAATTATATATTATATAATAATTTTATACCTTAGATCGTGAGAGAGAGAGAGAGCGGAGCAGAATTTGCTTCAACTATTGCATCAGCTATAACATCGGAAATCGAAACAACCGTAAAAACGGCAATTAACAAAAATAGATATACTTTTGTATTCATTGTTGCAAACTTACGTGCGACTTCTTTGCTTATCGTGTTATCCTGATACTTTTGCGGATTTTAAAGCATTAAATTTCCCGTTTTCTATAATTTACCTCTGCTACCTCTTTGCTTATCGTGTTATCCTGATACTTTTGCGGATTTTAAAGCATTAAATTTCCCGTTTTCTATAATTTACCTCTGCTACCTCTTTGCTTATCGTGTTATCCTGATACTTTTGCGGATTTTAAAGCATTAAATTTCCCGTTTTCTATAATTTACCTCTGCTACCTCTTTGCTTATCGTGTTATCCTGATACTTTTGCGGATTTTAGAGCATTAAATTTCCCGCTTTCTATAATTTAACACTGTGCGACAGAGTTCTAATAAAACATTAACATATAAATTATATACACACAATATACTTTCTCTTTCTCTATCTCTTTGGCATATAATATAATTATATATATATATATACGTAAGTGTATTAAATTTTAATTTATTAATTGTATTTCTCTGAGATTTTCTACAGATCGCCCATAATTGTTTGTTTGATCACAAAAGATAAATACTAATACAATTGTCTGTTTTATCTGTCTGTGGCGTCAATTTTTATTAGAAGACTTTAATTAAAAATTTTATATTCATAATTGTAAACATACACACAATTTATTATTTTATCGTAAAGCATCTTTGAAATTATACTTTAAACTAAACTTTGCTTATAATATAAATAAGATTAATATTTTTTTTCTGCAACATACAGTTGTGTTTTAACATTGCCATTTGAATTGTCATTTTACTCTATGTGTGTATGAACGTGCAAATATATGAGATATATATTTTGATATATATATAATAATAAAATAGCACACACACATATAACAGCATATTATATTTTACATAATTCTAATAGCAAAAATATTACTTGATGAAATTTTTCTCACAATATCATATACATCATTATTACCATAAAAGCTCACAATAATTGAGAATTCTGCAGAATATATCATACCATAATCACTTACACATAATTTTTTTATGCCATATTTTATTTTAAGTCCATTATAGTCTAAAATATTATAGCCCAAATATTAAAGCAAGTTCCTCAGAGATTCTCTCAAATATACTCTCTATTGTATAAAGCATTATGTCCATTAGATCCCTCTAAAATGCAAGAAAGTAAATATGTAACGATGCATCCCTCCACCTTTACCCGGCCGTCGATCCGCCGGAAGTCCGCTGTCCGACAAACACCGGTCGGGCATAATGCGGAGGCGCCGAGCGCCCATTTTTTAAACTTTAAAGCATCAGAAACGCGCCGATTTTTAACCGCCGTTTAGACGCGTGTTTATCCGGAACCGTCGCCGCGCTCGGGTAACCGTACCGACCGTTCCCGAAACCACCCGAGTCGCGCGCGGTGGTTCACCGTTAAACAATATGTCTTAAATATTAAAGCATATTATGCACGCGCACCCGCCGAAAAAGCGGTATAAATAGCGCACGTTTTGACATCTCGAGACCAGAACTTCCGCAACCGCCAGAGTCTGTAAGACGCCTGGAAATCCCGAACAATCCTGAAACACGCTCAAAGACAGAGAAAACGGGGTTGGGAGTACCCAGCCTCCGTCGAGAGTTTCCGACACCTCGAATAACTCTGTCCACCTGCATGCAACGGCGATCATCCATCGGCCGTTGCACTCCTGAATTCCACCGGAAAGACCATCCCGGACGAAACGACAACGCGCTATCCGCGAACTGGCAATAATTCCGCGACCGCCATTTACGAAATCGGCCTCGCCATTAATACGGCGCGCTAAGTCCCGCTTAGGGGGAGGATCTATATCCTGCCGCGACACCGATCGACGTACGCGAATCGATACAGGCGCGGTTAAGTACCGCCCACCGGCCCGACCGAAATTACCGCCCACCGGCCCGACCGAAATTACCGCCCGATAACTGGTGGTCACCTCTTTGCTTATCGTGTTATCCTGATACTTTTGCGGATTTTGAAGCATTAAATTTCTCGCTTTCTATAATATACCTCTCTGCTACCTCTTTGCTTATCGTGTTATCCGGATACTTTTGCGGATTTTGAAGCATTAAATTTCCAGCTTTCTATAATTTAACTCTGTGCGACAGAGTTCTAATAAAATAAAACATTAACATAAATTATATACACACAATATACTCTCTCTTTCTCTATCTCGTTGGCATATAATATAATTATATATATATATATATATATATATACGTACGTGTATTAAATTTTAATTTATTAATTGTATTTCTCTGAGATTTTCTATTTGTCAAGTATGACCTGTAATTAGTTTCTATAGAGAATCTTATTATCCCTAACTAATTTTTGATACTATTACCAAGTGACTTATAACTTTATCATTTAATTAATTAATTATAAAATTGTTATCTAATACTAATAAATTATTTTATAGTTTAAATAAAAATATTAAATTGCAAATTTAAAAAAATTTTTTAAATAATAAATTAAAATATAAGAATTATAAAATATATTATATATTAAACTTTGAAGGTTTAGGGTTTTTATTAACTTAAAATCTTATAATAATTTAAATAAGTAAAATTATTAAAGATATAATTATTCTAAAATATGTTAATAATGGTAATTTTTTAAAATTATTAAAATTAAATTTCAAATAATAAATATTATTAAAAAGTTTAGATTTTAAAATAAATAAAAATATAGTTATATTTATTAAATTAATGTAAGTATACATTAAAATAAAAGAATTTTAGGGATTCTAAATAGATTAAGAGATAATATTAGGCATATTAAATTAAAATTAATAGGAGTAATTATTAAAAAAACAAATTAGAGGATAGTTTAAAATGAGAAAAAATAAGGCAAGTAATAAATAAGATTAGCCTATAAATAAATATGTAAATTAATCATAATAAATTTTTTAAAAAAATTAATATTAATATTCATCTGGTTTGGTTAATTGATGAGTATGTTAATAATATTCTAAAATTAAGTAAATTAATTATTTTAATGGTAGAGATATATGAAGATGAAAGAATTAAAAAATATATGAATAAATTATTTATTTCAATAATTGAAAATATATAAAATGGAGTAACTTTTTGAATAGTTAATAAGATAAACAATGTATTTCATGGCATAGTTAAAGATATTAAAGGTATTCATAAATGAAAAGGGGGAATTCTTAATTTTAATATTAAAGATATGATAAAATTTAAAATAAAAAAGTCATAATGGTTAAAAAATAAATTATTAATTATTAAGGAAAAAATTAATATTAAAGACGCTATAACTTGAATAATATAATATAATAAAGTTCCGAACGACGCGTTAATTTCTTAAAAAATTACTGTGATTTACGAGATAGATTCATTAGACGCGAATGACCCAGGAAAAGACGTCGCGATTTTCGCCAGCTTAATCCCTTTAATAATCGTAAGCATATTAATTTCAAAATTTTAATGCGTCAATCCTTGTAGCGGAGATCATGTAGAACAATGTCTTTCTTGAATAATATCGATATCTTTAACGGTAATCGAAATCAAAGCGAATAATGTATCTGACGCAAATGATTTCGGCAAAAGCGTCGCGATTTCACCTCGCTTTATCGCTTTAATAATCGTCATCTTATTAATTTTAAAAATCTAATACGTCAATCCTTGTAGCGGAGAGCATGTAGAACAATGTCTTTTTTGAATAATATCGATATCTTTAACGGTAATCGAAATCAAAGCGAATAATGTATCTGACGCAAATGATTTCGGCAAAAGCGTCGCGATTTCGGCAAAAGCGTCGCGATTTCGGTTCGCTTTATCGCTTTAATAATCGTCATATTATTAATTTTATAAATCTAATGCGTCAATTCTTGTAGCGGAGATTATGTAGAATAATGTCTTTCTTGAATAATATCGATATCTTTAACGGTAATCGAAATCAAAGCGAATAATGTATCTGACGCAAATGATTTCGGCAAAAGCGTCGCGACTTCACCTCGCTTTATCGCTTTAATAATCGTCATCTTATTAATTTTAAAAATCTAATACGTCAATCCTTATAGCGGAGAGCATGTAGAACAATGTCTTTTTTGAATAATATCGATATCTTTAACGGTAATCGAAATCAAAGCGAATAATGTATCTGACGCAAATGATTTCGGCAAAAGCGTCGCGACTTCACCTCGCTTTATCGCTTTAATAATCGTCATCTTATTAATTTTAAAAATCTAATGCGTCAATCCATGTAGCGGAGATCATGTAGAACAATGTATTTCTTAAATAATATCGATATTTTTAACGGTAGACGAGATGTAAGCGAAGAATATGTTAGACGTGAAGAACTTTCTATAATTTACCTCTTTGCTACCTCTTTGTTACCTCTTTGCTTATCGTGTTATCCGGATACTTTTGCGGATTTTAAAGCATTAAATTTCCCGTTTTCTATAATTTACCTCTGCTACCTCTTTGCTTATCGTGTTATCCTGATACTTTTGCGGATTTTAAAGCATTAAATTTCCCGTTTTCTATGATTTACCTCTGCTACCTCTTTGCTTATCGTATTATCCTGATACTTTTGCGAATTTTAAAGCATTAAATTTCCCGTTTTCTATGATTTACCTCTGCTACCTCTTTGCTTATCGTGTTATCCTGATACTTTTGCGAATTTCGAAGCATTAAATTTCCAGCTTTCTATAATTTAACTCTGTGCGACAGAGTTCTAATAAAATAAAACATTAACATAAATTATATACACACAATATACTCTCTCTTTCTCTATCTCGTTGGCATATAATATAATTATATATATATATATATATACGTACGTGTATTAAATTTTAATTTATTAATTGTATTTCTCTGAGATTTTCTATTTGTCAAGTATGACCTGTAATTAGTTTCTATAGAGAATCTTATTATCCCTAACTAATTTTTGATACTATTACCAAGTGACTTATAACTTTATCATTTAATTAATTAATTATAAAATTGTTATCTAATACTAATAAATTATTTTATAGTTTAAATAAAAATATTAAATTGCAAATTTAAAAAAATTTTTTAAATAATAAATTAAAATATAAGAATTATAAAATATATTATATATTAAACTTTGAAGGTTTAGGGTTTTTATTAACTTAAAATCTTATAATAATTTAAATAAGTAAAATTATTAAAGATATAATTATTCTAAAATATGTTAATAATGGTAATTTTTTAAAATTAATAAAATTAAATTTCAAATAATAAATATTATTAAAAAGTTTAGATTTTAAAATAAATAAAAATATAGTTATATTTATTAAATTAATGTAAGTATACATTAAAATAAAAGAATTTTAGGGATTCTAAATAGATTAAGAGATAATATTAGGCATATTAAATTAAAATTAATAGGAGTAATTATTAAAAAAACAAATTAGAGGATAGTTTAAAATGAGAAAAAATAAGGCAAGTAATAAATAAGATTAGCCTATAAATAAATATGTAAATTAATCATAATAAATTTTTTAAAAAAATTAATATTAATATTCATCTGGTTTGGTTAATTGATGAGTATGTTAATAATATTCTAAAATTAAGTAAATTAATTATTTTAATGGTAGAGATATATGAAGATGAAAGAATTAAAAAATATATGAATAAATTATTTATTTCAATAATTGAAAATATATAAAATGGAGTAACTTTTTGAATAGTTAATAAGATAAACAATGTATTTCATGGCATAGTTAAAGATATTAAAGGTATTCATAAATGAAAAGGGGGAATTCTTAATTTTAATATTAAAGATATGATAAAATTTAAAATAAAAAAGTCATAATGGTTAAAAAATAAATTATTAATTATTAAGGAAAAAATTAATATTAAAGACGCTATAACTTGAATAATATAATATAATAAAGTTCCGAACGACGCGTTAATTTCTTAAAAAATTACTGTGATTTACGAGATAGATTCATTAGACGCGAATGACCCAGGAAAAGACGTCGCGATTTTCGCCAGCTTAATCCCTTTAATAATCGTAAGCATATTAATTTCAAAATTTTAATGCGTCAATCCTTGTAGCGGAGATCATGTAGAACAATGTCTTTCTTGAATAATATCGATATCTTTAACGGTAATCGAAATCAAAGCGAATAATGTATCTGACGCAAATGATTTCGGCAAAAGCGTCGCGATTTCACCTCGCTTTATCGCTTTAATAATCGTCATCTTATTAATTTTAAAAATCTAATACGTCAATCCTTGTAGCGGAGAGCATGTAGAACAATGTCTTTTTTGAATAATATCGATATCTTTAACGGTAATCGAAATCAAAGCGAATAATGTATCTGACGCAAATGATTTCGGCAAAAGCGTCGCGATTTCGGCAAAAGCGTCGCGATTTCGGTTCGCTTTATCGCTTTAATAATCGTCATATTATTAATTTTATAAATCTAATGCGTCAATTCTTGTAGCGGAGATTATGTAGAATAATGTCTTTCTTGAATAATATCGATATCTTTAACGGTAATCGAAATCAAAGCGAATAATGTATCTGACGCAAATGATTTCGGCAAAAGCGTCGCGACTTCACCTCGCTTTATCGCTTTAATAATCGTCATCTTATTAATTTTAAAAATCTAATACGTCAATCCTTGTAGCGGAGAGCATGTAGAACAATGTCTTTTTTAAATAATATCGATATCTTTAACGGTAATCGAAATCAAAGCGAATAATGTATCTGACGCAAATGATTTCGGCAAAAGCGTCGCGATTTCGGCTCGCTTTATCGCTTTAATAATCATCATATTATTAATTTTATAAATCTAATGCATCAATTCTTGTAGCGGAGATTATGTAGAATAATGTCTTTTTTGAATAATATCGATATCTTTAACGGTAATCGAAATCAAAGCGAATAATATATCTGACGCAAATGATTTCGGCAAAAGCGTCGCGATTTCGGCTCGCTTTATCGCTTTAATAATCGTCATCTTATTAATTTTAAAAATCTAATGCGTCAATCCATGTAGCGGAGATCATGTAGAACAATGTATTTCTTAAATAATATCGATATTTTTAACGGTAGACGAGATGTAAGCGAAGAATATGTTAGACGTGAAGAACTTTCTATAATTTACCTCTTTGCTACCTCTTTGTTACCTCTTTGCTTATCGTGTTATCCGGATACTTTTGCGGATTTTAAAGCATTAAATTTCCCGTTTTCTATAATTTACCTCTGCTACCTCTTTGCTTATCGTGTTATCCTGATACTTTTGCGGATTTTAAAGCATTAAATTTCCCGTTTTCTATGATTTACCTCTGCTACCTCTTTGCTTATCGTATTATCCTGATACTTTTGCGGATTTTAAAGCATTAAATTTCCCGTTTTCTATGATTTACCTCTGCTACCTCTTTGCTTATCGTGTTATCCTGATACTTTTGCGAATTTCGAAGCATTAAATTTCCCGCTTTCTATAATTTAACTCTGTGCGATAGAGTTCTAATAAAACATTAACATAAATTATATACACACAATATACTTTCTCTTTCTCTATCTCTTTGGCATATAATATAATTATATATATATACGTAAGTGTATTAAATTTTAATTTATTAATTGTATTTCTCTGAGATTTTCTACAGATCGCCCATAATTGTTTGTTTGATCACAAAAGATAAATACTAATACAATTGCCTGTTTTATCTGTCTGTGGCGTCAATTTTTATTAGAAGACTTTAATTAAAAATTTTATATTCATAATTGTAAACATACACACAATTTATTATTTTATCGTAAAGCATCTTTGAAATTATACTTTAAACTAAACTTTGCTTATAATATAAATAAGATTAATATTTTTTTTCTGCAACATACAGTTGTGTTTTAACATTGCCATTTGAATTGCTATTTTACTCTATGTGTGTATGAACGTGCAAATAAAAATAGTTTATATAATATAAAATATTCTAAATTGAATTTTGCAATTATTCGAAATAAGGGATTAACATCAATCATAAAACGTAGCATGAAAATTTATTAATATGAGATATATATTTTGATATATATAATAATAAAATATCATAGTTAATTATATCAGCACCGCGAAGATGATCGTCCCGGTAAACCGTACCATGCATATCGTCCGATTTTATTACCGTTCCGATGATCGCAGTCTGTCGCTTTCCTATATAAAACACGGAGATCCCGAGGTATAGTTATCGGACAGCAGGCCTACCATTACTATCTTATGTGTCTTTGCTCGCGTACTCCGAAAAATTTACCCGCCAAACTCGCGAAATATGTTTGGAGAAATATATCATTTTTTTATCTATATTAGCAATTAAATAATATAAAATCAGTTGTTAAATAATTAATTATCATTCCTTGTTCCTGTAGTTATTATATATAATTTGATAATTTTGATATCCACTGTATTTATTATATATATTATAAAAGTAAAATCATTTTTGATACCTCGCGATATCTAATTTGCATCTTCGAGTATTGCTATACTCGTCATTCCTACATCACGATCTAATCGAGTTGCATCGAAGAATCAAATGAAGATATCCACGCAATATACATAGAATCGCGAGAGTTTGTCGCCTACGTATCGTCACGCCTCGGCTACGAATAAGCGTCCGCAAAAAGCAGGCGTCAATCGATATGTTAAATGAGCCGAATCTCATAATAATAAGGAAAGAATAATAAGGTTGTCGAGGCGAGATAAAATGACGTCACAAAAATACACGAGGAATAAACGATCGGTGTATCGCCTCTCTATCAATCGTTCTTTCATAGCTACTTGCATGTTTATTACGTAAAAAGAATTTTATTAAATTTAAAATTCTTTTCTCATTTTTACGAAACGTATTTTTCCGAGAATCTATAACAGTTTCAAAAATATTTAGATTATTGGAATAAAGAGGGAGAAAGAGATTTAATTTTTCAAGAGAAAATTATTTGAAAAGAAAAGAGATTTCTATTTTTTAGCGTGTGTCTTAGCTTCTTTCGAGAAATATAATAGATCAGTTAGAGCCGTATACACGAGAAGAATGCGAGAACTATCCACGAGAGAGAAGCGATTTAAGGCGACGTACACACGCGCGATGCGTGGGCGTGCGCCACGCGACCGAACGGGTTTCTTCGTCTACTCTCCTCTCAGAATCTTTCGTCTCTTCGAGGCTTCCACGCATAGCGATGCCTCCGCGATGGCATCGACGTGCGTCGTTCTTATTCATCTACACGGTGTCTGAAGCGACATGCTTGGCTTTTCGACACGTAAATTTATAAGATAATATTTAAAATAATTTTCTTAAATATAGTTCAGGCAAATGCGCGTTTTGAAGATTCTTGAATTTCATGTCCTTAAATAATTGAATAGAGAGATTCTTGTAAAAGATGCCTCTGAGAGTGAGTTATTAAATATGTTATTAAATATTTTATAAAATTATTTTACATGCGCATCAATACGAGAATATAATACTGTGTTGTGATTGAATAGTAATAATGTTTTTTACAGTAAGACGGATGAAATAAATCTTTTTTATGGCGAATAACGAATCGCGCAGATCATACTCAGGAGCACGAATATATTGTATATTGAAGCTGTTATTATATACATATGTATATACATATATTTCCTATACATTTGCCTCGTAATGTCCGAACATTTTCGTGCATTTGACCGTCATATATTCATCATAGATACATAATCGCAAATAACGATCTCCGTCACAGTTGTCAAAACAGATTCGTGAGATATGAGTACTGCGTGAAGAAAAGAAAACACGATTACAACCGCCCGGTTAAAACTTTATGGTTACGCACATTTGTGGTGTATGCCAGTTCCCGGAGAGATATAGTCGCATAAACCGCGCGTTTGAGATGACCGTAAATGAGTCATCTAGCGCCCTACGGTCGTCCATGCTCAAAAATTTACGACTATGTATGGCCCAAACGCAAGTCGGAATAGTTGACGGTGTCGTGGAGGGTGTCGTCGACCTACCGCACGGAGACAGAAGTGAAACACAGCGCGATTATTCTGGCGACGTTTTTATATAAAGCCAGCTAAGCCTTTCTCTTTTTGTCTGAGCTGAAATGTGGGTTTCCAAAATTGTCACTGGAGAAAATAATTTTATCGGTCCGTTCCCATAGTATAACTAAAGTTAACTAAGTTTAGTTCAAATTAATTCAGATATATCAATAATTATCCTCAAATAAAATTTTTGCTAAAGTTTAAATTTTTATTTAATAAAATTATTTTACTCGATAAATCGTTCGAAAAGGGAACAAATTTGGCTATCTGTTTATTTTCCTAAAACATAATTTATTGAAATCCTTTCATCTATGATTATAATTTATATATCGTAATTTTGAAAAACATAACTAATATATATTTTATAAAATCTGCTAGCTAAAAAGCTACGGAATAAATTAAGAACACAGTGTACAGCGTATCTTTTCTCGATCTCTTCTCGTATAAGAAAACTTGTCCGTGAATAAGATCACGCATGCCATCATTACTAACGGAATACAACCGCGTCGCGATTATCGATCTTATCATACCGGATTACGACACCTAAGGCAAGGAAGCGCGAATGAGCCAATCCAAGATTGAATATCAGGTGACACTATTCGCGTTTCTACACCGTGTTAATCTTTAATCGCGGACGTTTGTTACGATCGGTGAGATAGTTGTTCTTTCCTCGGGATAGCTCCGGGGATGATCGGGAGGTGGCGGAACGACAGCCAAGATCTGTTTCTCGAAAAAGGAAGACAAGAACGTGGAGATGCGCGATATGGATTATCCCGGTACTCTACAATCGTGTATTGCTCGGGGCGGACTTACAACTTTATAGATATCTCGCCGCAGGTGTCCCAATCACAGAGAATCCCATGCGCGGAATTTATTCAGCGATGCGCAATTAAGTACAATTACTCGCGGCCGCTCGTGATTTTAACGCCACCGTAAAAGCAAACGCGATATTTCAATCGCGCCGAATCGTTTCCGTGTGCAACAAGTGCGAACGCGGAGCGATATTCTAAAAAGGAATTTTTCGAAAAAAAAAAGAGAGACCGTCTATACAACAAACCATGGAAAAATTGCAAATACTATCTATAAAATGTAAAAAATATCGTTTCCATATTTTTTTCTGAAATAACATACTATTTAGTACATATAAGTATTATTCGGCAACGTTTGACACACATGTATCAGCAATCTCAGAGATTTCTATCGGAATATGACATAACTGAAACCGATAAATTTCACAAACGATGTAGGTGACAGAGATCGCAAATGAGAAATACAAACAGCGCGAAGAGAAACTTTGCATACTATTGCTGTAAGTTAAAAATATGTGCTATTTCAACTCTTTTAGTACCAAGTCTCTATTTATTAAAAGAAAAATCTGAATTTTTTATGGCTCATTTCTTCTCGAGGATAAACACTCCGGAAACTTTTATTGGAATTTTTGCGTGGGCCAGTTTTATGTCCTGGATTATCCTGTATGCGAACAAAGTAACTGAGAGAAATGATTTCCATGATTATCTTAAGTTACATAACGCGCGCGTATTTTTTTTTGCTCCTAATATTTGTATTATAAACTGTACGCTATACGTATAGCTTTCTACAAATTGACAAGACAAAATTATATGATTTTAAAACTATAACTCTAGTTTTATATCAGACGATCATTGAATAATATGACAATAACGACTGACTTTAAAATTACACAACCCTATTTACAAAGTTACATAACGCGAACGAGAAAAATCTATGTTTATAATTAAAGATGCTGAAAGTAAAAACGAGAGTGATTTTGAATTTTCTGGGAAATTTTTTACCGATGATTGTTAAGTATCTCGTTTGCACGAACGACACTGATTTACATTCTTCTCCTTTCCTTTTTTCCCCTCACAGGTTATCGGCTTCGCAATACTTTGTTTGCTTGAAGTACGTTACCGCTTTCGCCTGCAAATATTTGCCCATATACTCTTAAGCGTTCAAAGACGAAGCGGAGGCGAAACACCCTCGCAAAATTTCGGATCTCCTCAAATTTGTCCTCGACAAATATTCGCTTATTGGTATTCCGGGAGCGCTTTTATCCCACGTTTCTCCCCTTTCCTGCGCTTCTTTCGCGTTTTATCGATGATTTTTACGACTTCTTCGCATCAGTGTTTGATATCGACGTTTTAGTATTACGCTGCTATCGTCTATCTTGTCAAGCGACTCCTCACACGGAAGGGAACTTAAGTATCGACCCTCTTTATAGAAGCTGAATACGTAAAATATGAATAAAAAGAAAAAATTATCATATATGTATTATATAGCAAAGGCCATGTAAAAATTCCATGCTTCTTTCTTTCGTGTCCTTAAATCATCGTGTAAAATAGCTATTTTCAATTTATCCGATCCATAAAAAAAAGAAATTTCTAAGAAATTACGATCGTATGATTGATATTTAATCATTCGGACGATAAAGCAATATTCGGTGATCGGAATCTGATCGGCGATAACCGCGACAGATAATGCTCACGAATTAATTAAGCACGCGATGACTATTTCTGACTTTGACGAACCCATCACGTCTTGCTTAAAAAAAAAAAAAAAAAAAAAAGAGAGAGAGAGAGACTCCTATTTTTCCCGACGATCGAAACCCGTTTCGCGCGCGCAAACGAACGGACGTTTTACAGGGCGATGGGACGAGAGAACGAGAAGAGCCCTCCCGTTATCACTGCAGTGTCCGATGCTGATTTATTATGCGGGCCCGTCAAACATCTCTATCAGCCGATTCGCGGCGAATTAACCGCCTGTCCGATCGCGATCCGAGTCGCGAATCGAAAACTCGCGGATCCGAGAACGACGTAATACGAACGTTAATGCGAAGTGACAGGTGTGCTGAGTGCAGCGTTTCACGCGAACCCATCCCTCGTCGAGTCTCTCGTATGCTAAAGTGCCGCATTTGAATAAGCCTTATGACACTTTATTCCCGTCGATAAACAGGACAACATGCTGATTGATAATAACGTGACATTTTGACGCGCCGCGCCCAAGGCAGAACTCGCGTGAAATGCGAAATTCGCCGCGCTTGTCGTTTTACATTACGTTTAATTACCGCATCCGCGAATGAAGAGATCGCGATTTTTCCAAGTTTAATTAAATCGTGGAAAATTATTCCGCAACAGAGTATTAGCGAGTTGCTAAGAATATAACTTTTAATATTGATCAGTCGCAACTAGGAGTAGGAAATATAAATGTGGATTGACGTGTAGAAATATCTTGCACTTCAAAGTCATATATAGAGGATATAAAAACGGCTAGTGAAAATCCTTCGTTTATTTTTCCCTACACTTTCGATACGTTTTCAAGAACCGTGTTACACAATGACTGAACTTTCATTCCAATTACCTTCTCTAATTCTCGAACGATCAAAGCTCGCATGTTCATAAAATCACGAGTATTTATTCGAGCGATACTTAAACGAAACCGCTATATAAATCAATTTAGCCACCTGAAGCAACATGTTCGACGATTTCTTATGCCAATTTCCTACACATAATTATAGACGAATTAAAACAAAAATTCTTTAAATATCTCTAATTTTTTTCCTGTAATATTTTTAACAATAAAATTTTGAATTAAATAAAAATCTTATTTTTATTAAAAGTTAAAATAAAGTTAGAATCTTATTTTTATTATACTTCGTGAAGTAAATTGCAGAGCAACTTGACAATTAAAATCTTTCATGATAATTGAAGATGTGACACGTTATTTTTGATAAGGATAGTATAATAAAGCGACCCTTCTGTATTTTACATAAATACAATATAAACGATAAAGGAGCAACGTATACTTTACAAAAGTATACCAATTTTACATCGGCGGATATCAGATCAGACACGGGTCAAATTATTTCACGAGACGATTAAAAACACGAACAAGACGATTCTAAAGTGGCATATGTGCTCTCTCTTGAATTCTGATAAGAAAGAGCATCATACGTGCTCTTTCTTTTGCCCGAAATCCACCGCACTCCGAGGTGCGAATTCTTGTATCTGGGCGTGGCAAATTGCCGCACGCGAGTGTCTAATGACGCGAACAAACGATCGGGTTCTCATGAATGATCAGGACCAGGAGAAAAGAGAATGGAAGATGGAAACGTTGAGAAAAAAAATAAATACCGGCCAGCTGGCAACGCGAACGTGTCGAACAGTGAGATATGGGAGCCTCGAAGAAGTTGACTCTTCGATGAAACCGATACGAAAAAGAAACCGGTTCATGTTCATAGTATGTATGTTACGAATCGAAGCGAAGATGGGACAAAATTAAATAAGTCGTTTAATAGACAGAAATACGTTAGTTAGAGCCGTTCATGCGAGAATGATTTGATATTTTTATCACGTTTTGAATCATATATAAAAAAATGGTATTTATAATACGATTCTTATCAAGTTGATTTTAGAAAAAAATATACAATTACTAATTATATCCATTTATATCTGTTTATGATATGACAAGATTGCTTATTGAATGCATATAGAATTTTCTTTAAATTATACACGATACAGACGAGATTATTTACGAAGAGTGTCTTTTGCGTAAAAACAAACTCTTAAATATATATTATAAATAATATCAAATATATATTAATCTTTATATATTATAATCAATTAAATATTTTTCAGAATACCTTTTTAAACTTTATTTCACTAAATATCACCTTTTTATTCCACCAGAGATGGAAATCAGTCTACCTGACTTTCATGCCGCGGTTCACGCTTGACGGCGTGTCTTTATCGAAAAAGCTTATTAGTGCCGTAAGATATGTATCGAGATATGCGCAGGATACTCTTCTCACGAGCAGAATCGAGAAGCTGACTGGATGGCGCCCGATCGATGAATTCCTCCATCTCCTACCATGGGCAAGTGGAGAACCGCCGATCCTTGGAGAGTTAACCCGAAGGCGGGTTTCGTTCCGAACCGACTGGTTCTGTTCCTCTCTCGATCGGCCACATTAATCATATCGCGAACGACGTCGTGCCCCTCTTTATTTATTCGCTTCCCTTACCCCTCTTTCTCTCGCCTTCTCTCGATCCAGCGGCATCACGCTGTTCCGAGAGTTGTTCGATATTCGTCGCACGAGCACCATTTATCCGCTCCGAAGCGTTAACAAAGTAACGCTTATCTTTCCCCAGCGCGGCATAAAGCGATAAACAACGCGTATAAGAGCCTCGGCATCAGCAATTGCACTAATTACAAATAGATGGATTTATTTGACCTACTTATTTCCACGAGTATATCAGAGTTTTTGATAAATAAAAAAAAAAATTTTTTTTTTTTTGAAGTTCCATAAAAAAGAAAGAAAAAATTAAAATTTAATTTCGAGATCAAGCCATTTCTGACGATAAATTATAATCACTCTACTTATATTGATTCGAAAGATCTCTTGATAGCTCCATTGCCTATACGTAAAACGAAACAATGTAATTTTTCGAATATCTATTTAATGTTAAATACGACCTTTTAATCACGAGAATATTTTATTGTATATAATGTTATAATTATATCTTGAATACGTAATCTTTTAGTTATGAGGATATTTTATTATATGTAGTGTTATAATTACACCCACGTATTAAAATATCTGCGAGATATAATTAACTCAAAAATAATTTCACGGTAATAGCCACAACTTACATCCTGTTTGCGTTCGAGGAGCAACATGTTGCAGAATTCCAGTATATTCTGGTACCACTCCATAGCTTTCGCGATTCGTGGCGTTAAGACGGCAAACGTGGTAATCTTGCTTCGGGAGGAAGAAGTCGAGGGAATGGTGAATCGCGCTAATAAGAAGAGTGGGCGCGATATTTATTGGCCATCGCGCGAGAAACCTACCCATCTTTGAGCGCGCAGATTACAGGCTGTTCGTGCTAACAGGGCAAAAATCGAAACCGAAAAGCGAGCGACTCACTTCATTTTACCATCGCGAAAAAGAAGTCAGACGCATAAACGATCGTATTGCCCAGAAGCGACTGTGAAATTGATTTTTAGAAATACGTTGCGCCTTAGGACACTTCGGGAACGACGGTAAACGTTTAAGTATCGAATGAAATCCTTCGAAGGCCACCGATAAATCGCGAAGGTAACGGAAGAAGAAAATCGAGGAAGATGGTAGCCTAAGGCTGTTTTGGAGGCATCGACGACGAAGTAGCTATCTCGGGAAGTAACAAAAATAATCGAAATAAATTGATGGAACTCGAATAACCGAAGTAAAAAGACATGAAAAAAAAAAAAAATGAATCCACTCGAAATATCGTCGGATAATCGATTGCTTTTGCCGATTATTTTTCGTTGCGGTGATTATATTCCGCATTCCGTCAAAAGCTTATTTGATCTCACAATAAGGATTGCATCTCTACCTGAGGCTCTGTTGCTGCACGAAAGAAAAAAAAAGGACGCGTTCGACGATTTCTACCGCCTTCTCTTCGTAAATCGCAGTGCTTCACAAGCCCGCAAGCATAGATTTTCGATGCAGTTCATAAAAATTGAAGGAATAGTTTTACATACTTTACATTAAAACAACCGATCATTTAAACTTTGTTTCAATTTTCAAATCAAAACTAAATATCACAAAACTCTCGCTATTATATATTCTTTAAGTCATTAATTTTATTCTGTAGTCATATAAAAAAAAATCCATTGATGTAAAAGTTAATACTCTTCCATAGGATTTGGCAATTTCAAGAAGGAGCATATGGTATTGAATAATTACATCTCAAACAGTGTCTTGAGAAAATATATGTAATATTAGGATAATATATTTGATTATTTGATTATTATCTTCTTTTCCATATAAACAGCTCATTTTTCTTTAATTCTGTATCTCATAAACTAAAATAGTATTACAAACTCTCAGTATAGAACAAGGCTTACGTACAAAGGAAATGTACATGGTAGAAAATGAGATTATACTTCAAAGAGCAATGCAGAGAGAAACAAGGTGATATCTCGAGAGCTATTAGAATAAAACATTTCACCAACAATAAGCTAAAACTTGAGAAAATAACATGTATCTATGAAATTTTTCGTTACATCGTCCATATTATTAGATATCTTTTCGAAAATTTACAGACAGAGAATTTTTTTAAATCGACTTAAAATAAATTTTAATAATCTAATTGTAAGAAAAATATATTATATTTTTTTCTTTCGCGTCTCACGTAAAGTCATCGCGTTTCAAGATTCGATTGGCATCAATTTTGGAATAAAAGAGTGATATAACGATGAAGCGATCCCAAAAAGCCACCCAACAGTCGCATGCGATCGTGCTTTGGGAAACACTGTCCTAGGACCAAAGCAAACGAACGCACGATGGTACGCCCACGCTCGGAGGAACAACTTGATACAAGAGAACTGTCTCGCTTACAATCTAGCCTTTATAGAATCTTTCGTTCGAAAATGAGAGAAGACAGGGAGGAGGCAAAGGGGAAGGACAAAGACAAAGGCAAAAGCGAGATGGGCGTACGAAACGTGCACAATGGAGAACCGGAAATTCGAGCCGATATACTGACAATGAGAGGCGCATCTTCGGCAACGAAACGCAGCGAAATCTTGTCCAGTCGACAGATGCCACAAAAGGAAACGACGAAGAAAAAAAGGCATAAAAGAAGAGGATAAAAGAAATAATCGATGGCATTAGAAGATTTCGCGGAATTTCGTTGGCAACGAACCGAATAAAATTCTGTAATTGATTCTAGTTTATTTCGAAATCGGTCAATTAATCGTGTTCACTGATGCAGACAATTTGTCGCTTAGAGTGGCTATAAGGAAAATGTTTGGTAGCATAATCGAGAAATAACTAACCGGAAAAGTAAGTTTAAGAAAAAGAAAATTTTATAATTAAAAATGATAATGTGGAACAACTGTTATCTAGTTTCACATTTCTACAAGATATCGGCGATATTTCCAGACACATATATGCATTAGGGAATTAATATTTTAAAAATCCACACAATATTCTTTGATAATCTCATAAAATATAAATGGAATGATTTAAATAGATAGGATGGTATTTAGTAAGGCAATCGGGAAAAAATTAATTGCCCGTCTCACATACAGGATAAGCTGATTTGCAAGAGTGATTTTTCTCGACAATGCGGTGAGATTTATATGTTCCGGTACGATAAAACGCGTGTTCCGCCATGTAACAGTGTGAAAGGACCCTTACTAGCACAGCCGCGAGGGCCGCACCCCTTGTATTAGGCAGATTTACTAACATATATAGTATCGAGATGCTTCTTCGGGTTGAAGAGAACTGCATGAATAATCTAGCCGCGAGATCTACTGACGTGAATCAAATCCCTCGGTCCTGACAGAGACCACACGATTGTTGAGGCTGCGTAACCGGCCTTAAGAAATACTAGCTGTACATTTATTGCAACGAGAATTAACAGAGTATATTTCTAAAGATTTTTAAAATAATATGTTCGAAATACTTAACAATTTTTTATGTTTATGAGTTTCTTTAGCTAATATTTTAGCATCATTTTTCATATGTCCACTAGTTCGAAGATCAATAGGTCAACTTTGTCTACACATATATATATATATATATATATATATATATATATATATATATATATATATATACCAATATATTTCTCAAATACCATGTACATTCTATTCAAATTATAGATATACGCGCGTCACGGATCATGAAAAATAAAATCAAAATAGCTGATCGCGGCGTAATGGCGAATCGAGAAAATGAAGCGTTTAAATGCCGAGGTTGTGATTTAGAGGCAGCCTTAGAATAGTAATGAAGTATAAACATGACTGCGGGGGTGTGGCGAACAGGTCGACCGCTTTTCGGAGTCACTCAGACGAGTTATAGGCCCTGGCCACAGGACACTTCCTTGACATTTAATTATGATTTATGGTCGGTTCGACGACAGAACTTTCTTGCTTTCTTTTGCTGTGAAGTGTCGATTCGATACGCTATCCAGGCTTCCGGCTTACACTCGGGCGACGCTCACGAAATGTTTTCGCTTTGAAGCTGAAAGCGCTTTCACAACGATAATCCTGATCTTTTCATAGTCATATTATAAATTTAAAAAAGAATGTCATTTTACAGCTTGAAATATAAAAGAGACGTTATATGAAAATGTCATGGGACGATGACGCACTTTCTCGTGACAATTTTAATGAAACTTTTTATAGCAGCTCTTGTGTGCATGATTTAATTAATTAGCATTAGCTTAATTTGATTTACTAAAAATTATTCTCAAATTCGAATTTTTCGCAAAGTAAAATTATGTTAAAATCAAATATTTATTATACAATATATATAATTTAATTTATATATTATATTATATATAAATGAAATTAAATAAAAAATTCTATTATATATTTGTACTATTATAAAAATGTAAATTTGATCAAATTAAGCAAAATTATCCACGATAATGTTTCGCTCAGCTTAAAATCAAGTTTAATTGTCCAAGTTTAATTTCTCAGAATAGTTGCATATATTCTGGTATGCAAAAAATATTCGTACAATATATTTTACAAATATATATTTATAATTGCACCAATATATGAAGAAAATAAATTTCAGCGCGGACAGATGATAAAACTTAACTTTACAAGGATTTAGTTGTTCGGATGATTACGAGACACTCCTTATGTCTCAAAGATACTCGGGTCTCGATAAGAACCAAATGGCAGAGAATGGGATTAAGATCAATCGCTTTGACGCGTTTAGGAACAAATCTTACACGGAGTACTTTACGAGCACGATCGCATGCGTGGAACAGGCGATGATTAATGTTCCATTTTTATCGACACGTTCATCGAATGGGATAATTGCGCTTTGTGGCGGACTACATAATATTTTGTTCACATCATGCGACGCGACATCATTACGAAGACATTCTTAAGGAAACATTTTATTGATAAGAGCTTCGAAATATAGCAAAATTTATATGTATGTATAATGATATAAGAGTGATAAAATTGTATATAATTCTTATTCTTAAAGTTATTTTACAATATATTTATACTTATTTTACAATAGTTTTTGTATAAATAAGATGTCCTATCATACTCAATTCAGCTAGATTCTTTAATCACATTATCATAATAGCAGAAAATAGTATTTGAATCTTTTTTGATAAAAATATCATTATATCGAAATTAAGTATACTCAATTATCGGTTAATTGTTTAACAGATTCGATAAACTTAAAAAAAAAAAAAAAAAACCGTTATATTATATTTTCTTTTCAAAATGTTTTTTTAATAAATTTGTAATAAATCCATCAGAAAATTAAATATTATAATTTTTTATAAAATTATTTTAAACACACTTGATGAAATACCAAAAAACGATTGATGCTCCTTGACAATATAACGCCCACATGGTCAGGATGCATAATGAGCTATTTCCAAAATTAAACGATGCGTCTTTCAAACGCGATTATTCATTGCACCTCTCGCAGAAGGAACGTTATTTTGCGCACTTATTACTTCCCGCGAGAGTGCAACATCGCTCACCTCCTACTCGCTTTCCTACGGATTCACATCCAATTCCAACCGGGCGATCTGTCTTCCCTATCAGAAAGCTCGCTGAGGCAACAGGCAACACGTGTAGAACGTCGGAGATCAGCTTTCGATGGAATAATAAATCGTCCACGAATCAAAAATAATCTCATCGTGGATAGACTACTCCGCACGATGGAGAACAATTAGTTCTCCGGTGTCCAATATATATGTCGTGTTACTGTAACACGCAGCGCAGTACAGAATTCATTTAATCCTTTAAGAGAGAGCGAGAGAAACTTCTGAATTTTTTAAATACTGTTTCTCAAAAGTTATCTCCATAATCCTCGATTATTCATTCGTTTATCCCCAAAAATTTATATAACATATATTTTTTAAACAACAGAGAAAACATCATCTTATTTAAATATCATATTACTTTCCCAGCAAAATTTGTCAACGCATTGTTACAGAATATTTTTATTATCTTTTTAATAGAAGAATTAATGTAAATTCTTGTTATACGCGGAACTTTGTATATGTTTACCTGCGCTTGCAAAAAGATTTTTCACTTACTTAAGCCAAGTATTTAGCCAAGCACGTATAAAATTATTAAAATATAGCGTTTTAATATTTATAGATTTTATGGATCTAAGACTTTTTTCAAGCAGTCTCTCATTTTCTACTCGTTCTTTTATAAAGTACCGTACTTACGATTCTCGCAAATGCGATCATTCTTCAACTGTAAAAATCGGACTCTAAATCGTATGATCCATCGGCAAGATCAGAGGAGAAACAGTAACGTGCACAAGCGATCCCAGAGACGAGAGAGATGGACCTTCGAATGCAAGTGGTTGGTCGGCGCGCGTGGCCAGGGCCCCTCTTATTACTCCACGAGGCTGTCTCCCCCATCGTAAAAGCCGACTGTATGTATGTAAGTGCCGCGTATACGCGATGAGAGTCGGTACGTTGATGCTGAGGTATCGTGGGTGTCGGTCCCACGCGTCTAGGTGGGGTCCATACTCCCGGGCCCCGGATCCACTCGCGCATCTCTTTTCCTCTTCTCTATTTCTCTCGTTTAGCACTCTTTCCACCGCCTTCTCCCACCCCTTCGTTTCCATATCTCTCCGTCTCTCATTTTTTCCTTTCTTTTCTATCTGTCTCTCTTTCTCCTCCTGTCTCTGTTTCTCTCTCGTCTTTCTCATCTCTCGCGGACCTCGGTCATTACATATATGGAAGGTGGAGGTACAGTCTACCAAACGCGACCCAAACGAGTCTCCGTGATGCCCGTCCTCGTGAGCTCATGAGAAAAACATTCTACGTGACTCGCTTTGTCGGAGATACGATCCCCTGCTAGAGACTCGAAATGCGCGCGATGCCAGAAATAATGCACCATCTGCGTCGTCGATTTCAGATGGCCTATTTTTCCGCTCGTGCATTATTTGTGAGAGGATGATGTAATTTTATCCTTGGCAAACTAACTCACAGACTTATAAAAAATTTAATTGATTTCTATTTTTACACATGAAACCTGTCTTTAAAAATATACTAAACTTTTTATACATACAAAAAGAGAAAGATATATATTACGCCTCTTTTTTAAATCACATCTGAATTACTTACAATAAAATAAAAATAAAAATTATAATTATCTTTTGAAAATTAAACTTTCATTTCTAGTGTAAATTTATAGACTATAATTATTCTTCTAAGAATCGAATTAAACTTATTCCTGAACGACGCGTTACTCGAGAAAATCGAATTAAAAACCTGCGTCATCGCCGATATTTCTCCTTTCGTCCCGAAGGGATTTTTCAGTTTCGTTATAACTTAGGTGATTAAAAACTCAGGTGATTCTCCGTATAATATATAAAAGCATACGAAGCAATCGCGGTACACGATACTCGTGAGAGAAGCGCGCAATCTTGCAAAGCTAGACACGGCAGGTTACAGGATCGGACAGTCATCTCAACGATCACGAATCCGTTGGGCGAGATCGAATCGCGCGAGACACCAGACACGATTATTAGTTACGGCGCAATCGATGCTAAGGTAAGAAGCGTACCTAATAATCTACACCGTGATAAAAGAAAAGATCTTCGCAAAAAGGATCATATTGTGCAGGCTTAACTTACCACGCGAGAAGACACACTGATGCGTCTCTATCAACCATCATCCCGCCGTTATTATTGATCCTCAAAGTCTGCAAGTCATTTGTATATACGCACAGCGTCAAATAAAAAAATCTGTATATACTTCAAATAAAATTGAGAAAGGAAATAAAGTGATCGAAACTCTCGATATTTCAGATATTTAAAAATCTAAATTCGAATGTATATATCGAACTTTAATTTAAAAGATATATGCTTGTGTACGTCAGAATTAATTTCTGAATTCCAAAAGATAATTTGATACTGTAAGCTTTGAGAATGTAATAATGAATTAAACTTTTCTATATATTGTATATATGCTTCAGATTTCATACACACGTGATTCATTCGAATGATATAAAAATTCCTCGCGTCATGCTAAAAACTCACGAAGAAATTATATATTTTTTTTTTTTTCCGAACGTATAAATCGGTATTTAGAGGTTTAAAAAAATATATAAGCGTTCGACGACAGCTCGCGTTATTCGAAGGCTGCCCTCCACGTGAAGTGGTACATTTTCTTCTTTTTTAAGCGAAACTTGACTTTGTCCATCGGGGTGTACGAGCGTAAACGTATGCAGATTGCCGGCTGGCGTCGTGTCCCCAAACTTCGCGCGCGAGATTATACACTCCGGGACGAGATTCCAGAGCGTAAAAAAAAAAAAGGAGAAGGAAGGGAGAAGGAGAGGACAGGATCTCGTGGAGCGAAGCGGCACAGCCGATATTAATAACGCGACATGTGTATCGGGATCCTTGGAACTTGGATGCTTCCGCGCGCAGCGCCCGCCGCCACCTTTCTCTTCCTACCTGAATGCATTTTATTATGTTCGCCGCGAGGGCGAAGGAGAAAGGCGGTTCCACGAGATTACGCGGGAGAAAAGAGGGGAGGTGGGAGGGGGGGAAATAACGCGACGAGTCACTTAAAAATTTAATTAACGGTTCACCTGTAATTTAGCGCGCGGACTCACGGGAGCCGTGTCGATAACTAGGTTGACGTAACTCATATCGATTAGTCGCGGTGTATGTCAATTAATGGCGGCTACGAGCTTTAACGATTGCAATACTTGAGATATGCTCTCTCATTTCAAAAACGATCATGAAAGTCTACATCTCTGAAAGTAATATTAAATATTAAAACTCATATTTAATCTAAAAAAAAAAAAAAAAAAACACCAACAACAATAATTAGATGATCTTGCACATTTTCAACATTTTTATCGAGAATATTAAAAGCAGTAAGTGATGTAAAGGCATATAATTCCAGCACAGCTTCATTAATAACACAGGAAGCATTGTCGATTAGCGATTTTACATTATACGCGTTTGATTAAATTCATTTGCTAACTTCTATTGAATTCTTTGTATAATAATTTATGCTTTACACACACAATTATCTCCTGTATATAATTACACCGATCGATCCTACAGCCGTTTACATGTTTCTCTACTCATTTCTTTCTCCTGCCTACGAACTTAATAAATATCGAATGCGAGAGATGGATAAGATGGATAACCACCTATTAGCCGATTAAGCCGAGTGCGCGTGGATGAGAAAAATACTACAGAGGAAGGTGGATACAATGAGGGGGAAGAGGGATAAGGCAAGTGGCGGCGAGAAAGGGTGTGTAAAAGATTGGAAAGGCAGAGGGTCCGCATAGAGACGCGACGAGTAAAGCCCACCTTTTATTATTGATCGTTATACGGCCGCGAGGCCAACGGGCATGTACGAAATTAATTTCATACACAGCGAGAGTCCCAATATATTCGATGTGAATAGTGAATAAATCAACGATCGAATGCATTAGCTTCCAAAGGGCCACGCGATTATAACGTTTAAAGACACGCGTGCATTTCGGCGCGCGTGCAGCGAAAAGTGAGAGAGAAAAAAGGAGAGAAGAAAAGCAGGAACGATACGCGCGAGGTTAACGAGATAAAGAAAGACGGAACGGAACGTGCGCCCACGCGTGCGAATTAAAGGACCTCAGATAAGGCGAAGAGCGACGACGAAGTAAAAGGACGGGAGGATAGGTGGTGGACCGGAGGGAAGAATTCGTACAAGAGAGTTTGGGGGAGGGGGGGGGGAAAGGATGCGGCAGGACCGCCACACATGTTCAAACTGAAAACCGTGGAAACGCGTGGGATGTACGCCAGGCGACCGTACGAAATTGACGACCGCGGAATGTCGTGGCGCCACTTCGACGTGTCTCCCCTCCTCCCCCCCCCCCGGCCCTTTCTCCTCCTCGCGAGAAATTAATGTGAATTTGCGTATAATGCTCCGACGTCGCGTAAATTACACCGAGCAACTTGGAATGACAATAGGAGAGAAAATATAAACATATAAATATTTTTAGTTAAATGTTTAGCTAACGATAAGTATAACTCAATATAGAAAATACAGTGCCATTTTACAATTATTCTTCTAACACGTATACGTGTATTATTTTATTAAGAACATGTGACAAAAGTCAGTAGATAACCAAAGGAAAATTAATAAAATTGTAATGTAAATTGATAATTTTATTATGAATTATATTCTTTAATAATCTATTTATGTGATGACTCCTTAAAAAATAAATCCTTTTTTTTTTCTGCGCAATGCGATTTTCAATTGAACAAAATATTGAATAAATTGAAAGAGTTAGACTGTAAGATTTCAGAAAATTACTTTGTCCGCGTATTCTGTAAATATTCTCGCGTAATTACATAGAAGGAGGGAGGGAGAAGTAACGTATGCACATTATCGTACTCCGCATTATCCTCTTATGCGGATCGAATAATCCGCGATAATCATAGGACGTGATTTACAGGACAGATTATTGCCTCCGGGAATCGTATTTCTGCCAGGATCCTACCTTTACACGGGACATCTATACCTTCGACATTTCATAATTATATGCTAATTAAATTCGCACGCATCACACTCGGCGTCGCGTCGCTCCCCATAACAGTAAATTATACTTTGGCTCGTGGAATAATGTCTCTTTCTCTCTCAACGTACTCAAATTTCATAGCGTATCGCGATATATAAGTCTACTAAATTATTGTTAGTATATAATGTAGCTAGCTTTCTATATATATATATTTTATCATCGATTTTATATTTATTTTATTTATAAACGTATACATTATACATGGATACGTGCATGTTCTATATATTATGCCACATTGTTCGCACACACGGGACAATTTTACTCTTCTTAGAATTCAACCCGTCATTTAGAACGACGATATTTATCGGCGCGTTGCACTCTTGCAATTACGAGCAGAAACAACACGACCGGACTGAAAACCATTCGGCATTCGCTGAAATCGCGGCAACGGTTGAAACGGGATCTGGATCTTTATCGGTTTAGTTTTACGAGGAATATGCGCCCCAAGATTCTGGCAACGGTAAGTATTGTCGACGTTCTCTCTCGGAATGAGTGTCAAGTTACAAATCATCCGCCTAAAAACTTCTTTTTGCGATCTTCAAAAAGCGTCGCCGAAATTCTCATAATTTCACCGGTTCGTGTAAATTAAATTTATGAACTACACACATATATATATATGTACTATATAAGCACGAAATCTTTCATCAAATATTATATATATTATTTTATATTTATATTAAAAACATATTTATCTATCTTAAAAGGTATAAAAATAAAAAAGTTATATTTTCTACGCTTTTTTCGAGCATATATATTCAAATTATTACGGGCATGTGTGTTTGAAATAACAAAAACAAAGATTCATACGATAATTTCTATCTCTATAGCTCGAATAATAAAATGCAATTAGAAAATAACAAAAAAAAACAAAAAATTAATTGAAAAATTTAAATAAAAAGAAGTTAACTAAATAAATTCACAATGCAAAATTAAAATAAAATAAAACGATTATAAAATTCACAAGTTTATAATATGATGCGATTAATCGCATGATCGATTTATGAATTAATTATGAAGAACGTGGTACGCAATGTCTTATCGGGTGGAATTCCCGCGCGAGGAATTCTTTGACGGCAGGTTGGCGTGCACATTGCCCTCCCACCGCCAATTATACCGTAACTAATGCCCCATGGCCGCGGGCACCCCTCTCTCGAAATTCATCAAAATAAAATCAGTAGACCACCGAGGAGATAATTCATCGGCCGCGCGAGTATCATCTCCAGGCCGGCTAGCTAGACCGGAATTTTTACGGTACCGAATACGCGGGATAAGGGTGGTACGAAAATTAGGACTCGCACTTATCCGTAAAATGCATGACCTGTACGCATACAAAATGCGTGACATGGGTTTGGACAATTTGCGAAATTAATTACCTATTTTTGCTTATTCTTCGCTTATTGTTTTCACTTAAGTTTTGTGTTTCATTCTTTATGATATAAAAAAATATAAAAAATCATTTGAATCTTTACAAGATGTTCGCACAATTTTAATATATAAAGTTTTAAAAATATTTTAATTAAAATCTTGATCTTTTTCAAGATTTTAATTTTACAAATTTTAATAATATATTCGAAGCGATAATAAGCAAACAAATATCTCGGAGCGTGTCCAAAGTTGTCACGTTCACAATTTTTTTGTCCCTTTGTTTTGTAGAAAAGTATCCCTTGTCGTTAAATTCAAGTCGACCATTATTCAAATTAAATTAATTTATTAAATTAATTGCCAATTAGAGGTATCCTCGGATCTCTTTGATACACGAACCAAGTTACATGGCTGAAACTCGATGTCGACGATAAAACAAAGATTCGATGTTCGTATCAAAGGTGTTTACGGTTTATGAAATTATAATAAACGGAAATAACATAACCGGAATGAAACCTAAGAGGAATATTATTTATAGCTGAGACAATCACATTGACTCTAATATCGATTAATTTCTTAATTGGTTTATAACAAAGCGGCGAGAGAAAAAGTTTCAATTTTTCAATATCAAATTAAACTGCTTTGATTTATTCAACTGTAAATTTGTTATTGAATTCTTCTTTAGATGTTTCTATTTTCTTTCTCAGTTTTTCCATTCTCTTAATTCTTCTATTCTCGATTCTCGATTACCGATTCTACATTTTCAGTTTTCGACTTTTGTAATTCTTAATTTAATATACTGATGTTATATTCGATTAATCAATAACAAAACATAAAACAATCAAAAAATTATCATATTTTGAAACAACCGTTGCATTTAGTGAAATAATAATGACGAGGCGTCGCTCGTTTTTTACGAACGGTCACGGGCACACGGAATACATACAATAATTTTCTTGCTAATTATGAAATAGTGATATGACTTTACAACGCGCATACAAACATTATAACACTCCGAAAAACATGAAGCCAATTATGCGCAGTCTGGCGAGAAAGGACGCACGCCCTCTCGTAAAGCATTCTCGCCTTACGATGTATGTGTATGTGTGTATGTATGCGTGTGTGTGTGTGTGTATATGTCGGGAAACAATGAGCAAAAATCAACGTTCAGACGCAAGTCGGATTTTTATGCGAAATTATGCAACAGGCGCGATCGCGTAAATTGAATTACGTAGTGGAGTGCCAAAGATAATGGCCATCATGAACACGATGCGAAAACACGAATGAAAATGTGAAAAATATATATTTCGGGATAAACGATGCGTTTATGTAAACATCAAATGTGATATCCGCTTTTTATCACGAGCAAAGTACATTGGCAAGTCCAATCCAAATCTTCTTTTAAATCTTGCAATAATTCGTAATTTCCCAGTAAGTTCACATAATATTTAATAAATGAAAAGTCGCATAAAATCGATATTCTCTCTTTCTTTCTGAAAAATTAATTTTTATATCGAGTCGAGAAACATTTACTTTTAATAATTCTAAAATTATATTATTAATACAATATTATCGCATTAACGTAATTTATATTTGAAGAAAAATTTGACACGCAATAAAGATATTTTTGACAAATTGTAAGCATTAGATAACGATATAAAATTTATTTGTTATGTGTCCTCAAAAATGATCTTTATCAATTATATAAAAATTAAAAATATCTGTTGCAGTCTTTAATATACAATGCGACTGCGCTGAAAGATGGAATTATCAACCTCGATATACAGAATATTACGCACTTTCTCTTTTTATATAAACCTCTTCTCGTGAGTGATAACGTATCTGAAATTAAAATAATGTGTTGATAAAAACCTCGCGGTGACATAATACGATACGTCCGCGCTCCTGCGGCTCCGCAGGATACTCCGACGAACATATGCCGCTTATAGGGAGAAGGACTCGCAATTTCGGCGACGCGAGGCCATTAACATTGTTGCGCGGGTGGCGGCGATGTCGAGCACATGGACCATAAGAACGCTTGACTTTAATTTTAATTTAAAATCGTTGAGTCCGACGGCGAGGACCACCTACGATCAGTACGGAGGTCTGTCTCACTTCCAGAGTAGAGGCTCAACTGTCGGGATGGCGCGCGGTTCAGTGAGATTCGTTCGGGTCCGAAGAAAAGGCCCGAGTCAATATCGAAGCGAACAATCAAAATTTCATCTAATTATTCCAATTTAATATTTAATTAATGACGTGATTCTTTGAAGAGGCTTGCTATCTGGTTTGCTATTGACACGAGTGGTTTAACTTGATATAAAAAGACAACTCTCTCCAGTAACAATAAATTTAATTAATACGTAATGCAAAACTGACTGCTCTTATTAATTTTTGTCGATATTATTATCACTTAGTAAAGCAAATTTTATAAATAATAAAATAAGTTAATTGGGCATGAAAAAAAAAAAAATATATATATGTATTTAATAATTTGAAAAGACTTCTAAATCCCCAAAAAAATTTCAATTTTCGTCCTTGTCAATAAAGTTCCGCGCAAACTCAGAAAGAGATCATCAAGATCTAGATATATAAATTTTATAAGAAGCTATTATTAATTAGCGATATAATTAGAAATTATTAAAACGATATTTTTCCTCATGATTAATCCATTTTTTAAGGAAACATTGTTTAGATTTTCAAAAGTTCTGACGCGAATGAACAATTTTTAACCGCCTTTGAAAGCCACCACTAGATTCGCCACGAGCCGAGAATCTCCAGGTAGCGGCGCACTCGACTCGGAGGCGGATGGCCATTGTTGAGACCTCCCACTGGGTCCCGCGACTCCTTGTCATCGCTCACATCGTCCGCGGTGAAGAAACAGTCACAACACGACCGCAAGGGAATGACGGGGAAACTCGTAATTACTTTGTCGTAAATGCACGTCCGCGGCTAGCAAAGTGGCTTACTTCCTCTTCTGTATCGAGACTTCTCTCAAATACTTATTAGATGACAATCAAACGGCATACCGCGTCGCAGAAATTTAAATTTAAATTACAAATGCTAGACGAATTAAAGACGAGAATTATCAAAAACTATCGATCGTTCTTACAATTAGAAATTCGTGGGAAATTAATATTCTCAAATTTTACCTACGCACATTTCGCGCTAATATGTAGGTAACTTTTTTTATTTTACCTCAATTTTTGTAAAATTATTTTTATTATTGTTATTTATTTTTAGACGATATGTCTGTAAAGTGTGAGCTCTTAATAATAAATTTCTAAAAAATAACATTTTCATTATATTAAAGACTAACGAGAATATTAATGTTGGAGTACACATCGTACCGTGGTACTTGAAGAATTGATCGAATAAACGAGCTTGCGTAATGGGTAATAAAAAAACTAGATATCGCGTCGGCGGCCTCTGATTCCCCGATCCCTTTAACTTCTCATCGTCATTAACAAATGTCGATTAGAACTCCGATACAAAGATTGATGATGATTATAAATTCATAAGAAAATGATGGTCAAAATAAAATTCAGCAACGTTAAGAATCATGTTTGAATGCAACATATATAACTGATGTAATAAATTCATCTCTCTCTCTCTCTCTCCTTTTTTATATATTTAATAACATATTATTAAATATTATTTATATCAAAAAACTTATCCCGATTGTGGGATATACATTTAAAAAAGGAAGCAATGGAAACTATTTTATATTACGTTCTTAATAATTAATGTCGCCATTAATCTTTCCAGGAAGGTGAAATCTCTAAAGAAGCATCGATCTCAAATTTCTCACAAAATTCGTCATTAATAATAAGAGCGATGCCGATGAACACTCTAGGTGAAATAACGGTATGACTGAAAAATTAAACGTAATATTCCGTGAGCAGTTTCTCTCTCCACGCCGATCTTCGTACGCTAATATATTATCGCTTATTAATATACTATAAAAGGCCGGAGACAAATACGGAGTAGCCGAGCTATAGAGAGATTTATCGTCTTACATGGTCGCGATTTATCACGAAGTACGAGAAGGTAGGTAGGTAGGTAGGTACTTTCGGCCGCGTGCGCGTCCCTCGGTCGCATGAGGGAAGAAATACGATCGGCCCGGCGAAGCCACATATGTTTCGTAAATCCTGTCGATTCGTTAACGTTAGCCTCTTGTATTAACCCGTGGAGCGATAAACGTCTCGCAATGACCGTCGACGCTATATGTATGTGCCCTACTTGCCCGGGAAGAAGTAGCCGGAATATTTTTAGCCCAGCTGCTTCCGACATTTATTCCGTCGTAAAATCTATTCATAATTATTTTTACCGTTAGTATTAAGTCGTTGAATCTTGTATAATCATTAGTGCTTCCTCCTATAAATAATCCCAAGCTCATCAAAGTTTTAAAAATCTACATCTGTATTTCCGAGAAAACAAAGAAATTGAAAAAATAGTTAAAGTTGGCCAGTTTCTTAAAAATATTTTTTAATCGTATAACATTTTAATAAATTATTTAAATAATCAAATAATCAAATAATCAAATGTAATAAATATAATATTGAAAAATTAATATCAAATATAATATTAAAATAATCAAGTGTAATAAAATAATCATCCTGCTATTTTTCATCTACGTACATACACGTATACAAGAAGATAAAGTAATCGTCGGATATATTCGTGAATGGTTCATATACAAATCGATCCGTCGGTATGCAATAATACGATGCGTAATGACAAGACTTAAAGATTTCACGGTGGTTAGAGTATTATTTACTGTCATTTATCTCAAGTATATCTTGATAAATAATAAATAACGCGGATAATCCCTTAGAATCGTTTCTTTGGCAGATTACCTCCCCTTATCCGCGCCGCGATTTATCGATGAATATAAATCGGCATCTTCCTGGCATATCGTATACCCGACAAACCGCCTACTGCAAACCGCATATGTCGCTCCTCAACAGAATACAATTCTTGCATCCGCGATTGTAATGTGCAACAAATCGATCGGTTTTACAGATTTTATCTTTTTCATTAAATTCATTTTTCGTAGAAATAATTTTCTTAATAGCTCGAAAATAATATGGAGATTTAAATAATATATGATATACACAAATATAAATATAGAAATATATATTGCGATATCGATAAAAAATTAGATAATAAATTATTTTTACAATCTATACGAGTTATATATAAAGTTATAAAATAATTAAAAAATAAGTTTTATTAGAGAATGAAGGATAATACTACTTCCTGTTGCAATAATTCTTCAAAATAGGAATAATTCTTAAAATAAGTTATTATCTCTATTTTACATATGTAACAAATTTGCTTCTCTTTACTCTTCCAAATGAAAAGCGAGAATTTAATAGCGCGAAACGCACCTGCTGATTGTTAGTTCTCTTTCTCTCTCTCTTCCAATTTTACAGTCTTCCTACGCCAATTCCTGGAGTCAATCGCGATTTAAAACGTAGGCACCATTTACTACAACACGGTCGCGCGTAAAATCGGACTAAAGGCGAGCATGGAACTCGGAAGTCACATTCCCAGATCAACGAATGGGTTTACTAAATCGATCGCACGTGAACGCGTCTTATTGCAACTTTCGTCAGTAAGCTGACCACGTGGGAGGAGATGAGTATCTCCTACTCACAAATCTGCGATGTTATACGTTCAACTGCCGCAGACCTGTGTGTCACGCATTGAACTGCCAAGCTATATAGTTTTCTACGATGTAAACCAACGTAGAGATGATAATACCGGTCGTTATTTACAGTACGCTGAAATGTTCGACGTTTTACAAAATCCCTCATATTTTTTGGTGAAATAAAAGTTACAAATAGTAGATGTATTTTATTTCATTGAGTATAAGATATTTTTTGTTTTACATAAATGAGTAATCTTCTAATTGATAAATATCGTCACATCACTTTTCTAAAATTTAAAAAGTGTTAAAATATATCTAGAAAATGTTAAAATATATCTCAAACATATGAGATAAAAATAACGTATAAAAAATGTGATAGATTTAGAAAATTTACTTTTTTTTATCTGAATATTTATTATTACAGAGTTTTGAATTGATCTTTTCTTCAACAGAAATTTTATTTTACGGTCTAAACCTCAAGTTTAAATTTGATTAATTGTATCGCATGTGACGTCACTGGTTCACCGATATTTTACCGATTAAACAGTACAGTTTATTACAATCACTGAAAATTACAACAATCTGTTGGTACCGCTACCGCGTTAGGTAAAGACGCGCTTCTCTTTCCTTCCGCGTCCCCTCCACCCGGGCGATCACGCGCCACTTTTGCAACGATCGCGGGGGGAGCGGATTTTGCCCACGTGCACGGCGTCGTCCACCCACGGAGGCCGATACAATGAGCACGCGGGATTTATGCCGCGGCTCGCGATAATATAAAGGCCAATTTATTTCGCGCCCGAGAGGGGCGGGCGAAGGAGAACCGGCAAGAGGGCAACCGCACGTCCCCTTCGCCCCACTTGTTTCGAATCGGACACCAGAATGCAATTTATGCGGGATAACTTCGTACACACCGACAAAATTTATCGCGAAAACAATGCTGAATATCGTATGATTCATATTCAACCACCGTGACATCCTCCCTTGGGATGTAGGAGAGGTGTGTGTACAAAAGGGCAGATGATATTATTCGAATCACTATCCATATGAGAATCTAAAGTTCCCGTTACAATTGTTTGACTCTAATACTGGATTGTATACATTATCGCGTTGCAATAACGCTTACGTCATAATGTTCTAATTAATAAAATACTCTTTTTGAATTTTACAATCTGTATTAGTATATTTAATTCGTGTCTTTTTAATTTAATAATTAAAAATTATTTTAAGTTTAATTTCCTTTTAAATTAATATTGGTAAATTTTTCCAAAAATGATTAAGTTACATTGAACTCTTTCTTCTCCTTTTCGAAAAATTTGAGAGAAAAAAAAATATATGCAAGTGCATTCTCTTGCAGGCCGTCGAAGAATGTCCATCGCACAATTATATATACATATATGGGGCCCGCGAGAGTGGAATTCTCGAGTCAAAAAGGGGCGATAAAGAGATTGAATAGGAATCATAAAGAATTCTGAGATGCGGTGGGTCCCAGCGAACAACAAACGCGAGGGAGGAGGACCGTTTCCTCCCTTTCCACGTTTCATTGAGCGGACCCCCCGAGGGGGTCCTGAGGCAATATATTTCCTGCGCGCATAACGATCGTAGTGTTTGGTTAATATAATTTCCCGAAGTGGTGGTTAAACTCGAAACGTGGCGCTTACGAGTGTTATGTAAATAATGGCATCGGTGGAAAGCGCACGACGGAAATCCTAGAAATATAGGTCCTGGTCAACAGTAAGACTAACTTCTAACGGATAGTTCACACGACTTAGAATCACTTCTACGAGAGAGTCGCTCGAATAGTATTGTAATTCATAATATATATATATATATATATATATATTGTATTATAATTTATAATATATATATTTTAGTAGAACATTTTTTTTAACTCGCGTCATGTATAACTGACTCTAAGTGTCATAGATGTCTACCTATAATTTTTTATATCTCATTATTATCATGCTATTATACATATAATTTTGTGAAAAACGATGACGAATTGAGATTTTCAACTGTGAATACGCAAACGATTTCAGTTTCTGACTCTAAGCAATTCGGCAAACTAACTTAGTAAAATTGATCGCATAAAATATTAAATAATAACTAGACCTGTTAAGGTATCAGCAAAACTGATTTATGACTCCTTAGGAATGCAAAAATTAAAGATGCGGGTAGTCGTAACAAGCACGTTAAAGTGCCTTAAATAAGGTTCATAAAACAGAATCGAGAATTATGTCAAGGATTATGAGCGCATCAATCATGAATTGATGTGAAATTGGAAACAGTCTTGCAAGCATACCATATATATTTAATGTTACACCATATACAGCCATAGACTATTAAATATTCATCGAATTTTCCAAGTTATAACGACCATATATTGTTCCATAAATTTATGTGACAAATGACCATGATTTTCTAGAAATAATAAATATTCAAGTTATTGAATATTTAAGATAAAATTAATGATACGATTAATAAAAATTCTCTTTATTTCTTATTTGTTAATATAAGAACACTACATGATATTAATTCTATTTTTTCGAAACGCTCTGACACTTAGTTAGTTTTAAATTAAAACTTTAATTTCAGATTCTCTTTTAATTGCAGCTATACTGAACATCGAGAATTGAAAGAATAAAAATGAAAGCTTTACCAAATTTTTATAAAACACGTACGCTTTAACGAAGCGAACCAATCGTCTAATCTAAGTAACAACGCGAGTGATTTAAAGTGTAACTCGTTCTGAATGTTAAACGCCGTACGTGGGCACTGAAACAATACGCCTGATGGACAATACTTATTAGTTTCGGAGGGAGGTGGGCGAGATTCGCTCTCTTCCTCTTTCTCCGTGTCACTGATGCCATGTAACCCATTGTACAAACCGAAGACACGAAGAAAGACAAGCGTACGCCTAAAAAATCGAAAATGCCTCACGGTGCATCACTCTTCCGAAGTACACGGGATTCTCCTCTCTCAGCCGAGGTTTACCCGAATTTAAATCTCCTATATGCTTATAGCCTGAGCGTTAAAGTTATACCGTAACACGTTCGCGGAATATCTTGTGAGATAAAAGAAGATTTGCTTCATAAAATTATAGCAATATGGATTTTCATACATTACGCGCCATAAATCAGATTCTAATTTTCCTAAAAGTTATCGATAAGACCGATTTGAGATTACTCGTGTCTTTAACATGCAAAGTATTCCGTGTACGTCGTCGGGCCAATGAAAGAGCGCTGCGATAACGACTCGAAAAGAAACACGGAGGAATTAGCCGGAGCTGGACAAAGTCGATACCGCCGATCAATAAATCAGACCCTGCGACCGGTTCAAAAGTAATATTAAGTCCCTATCGTATTACGCGGAAAATAATCCGGGGCCCGTCGAATATTTGAACCGCGACCAGTCGAACCAGTCTTCCGGGAGAAGTAAGGGTGCCTCATTGCGCTGCCGAATCATGAATAAATTTTAACGAGACCCCGAGCGAAGGAGAGGGAAAAAAGGGAGGACACCCGGTGCTGCGAGCGCTAGATATATATGTATAAAGAAGCGATAAATCAAGCCTCCTAATCAGACCGCTTCATCAGGCCCACTTTTCGATAAGTTATGAGGGAGAAGAAAGCAAAAACTCGAGCGGGGGCGAACCTCGAATTCTCCTCCGCCAAAAGTTAATCGAGATCGAGATCGAGTTGATCGAAATATTTTCTTAATAAATATAAACACACATACATATTAACATTCTCTCTATTATATGTAATAAATAAATATAAAAATATTTTCAAATGTATTTGGTTTTTTGCAAAGTATTGTAAATTTATAGGGAAATATTTATGCAAAACTTTTTCTCATTAAAATATAATAGAAATTTTAATTTTAGATAGATTTTAGACAATATTTTAGATAGCTTGAAAAGAAATAAAAATTTGGCAATAGAACCCTAAAACAGTTCTCCACCGCGAAATTATACTTATAAATTTATGATCGCGGCTCGTACAAGACCGGGTATCACAGTTACCAAAATCTAAATAGATTCTCAAGGGACACTTTCCTGTCCCTTGGCGTGTGGGCGATATTTTTCAGTATCGCAGGACGCAAGTGTGTGTCCGTCCTGTGTGGTCTACCGGACCAACGCGTCTTACAGCATCCTAATCGACGGTCTTCGAATTCGGCTACCGAGGCGCGCGACCAGAATCCTAATGAATAACATTAATTAACGCCTATAAATTCTCGCTCTGTATCTGTTTCGTACCGCGAGACGCGCACAAATAAAACAACCGCGTGATCGAAAAGCTGTCGAACGCCGACGACATGCTTGCGTACCGAACGATGAAATCTTTGGAATGCGTCCCGACTTCATTCGAACGATCGTGTAAAATCGAGATCGTTCAATCTGTTAAAAAAAAAAAAAAAAGGAACGAGTGTTACGGCAATTGATTTTGGAAACCGACACGTTCGATCACAACAAGCCGGAATATTTAGAGAAGCCGGTTTCCCTCTTAATTATTATAGTTTTACGTTAAACAACTTTGATTTATGAGAACGATGGACACATGTCTACTATATACAATATATATCTAGCGGTATGTGTGGCTTGTAATTTAAAAATATTGCTAGAAATACAAAATTTTTTTCAAGAATTTATTAAAAATATTAATGCAAAAAAAAACAGACACTGCACGTGAGAGAGTGTTAAGCCTCTATTTGCTCTTCCTATCGACATTAAATCCGCTTCTATCAGCGCAACGATACGCCTCTGTTAATTAATCTTGATGTCTCGGTAATAATTTATCGGATAATGTCCTACGAGAACGCGCGCACTTAATAAGCCGAGGTGATTAATACTTTTTTACGCGAGACAAACCGGATAGAGTACACGAGAGACTTTAGAACACTTCTGCGACCACATAAAATCCTACACAAAGTTCTGCACGCGATGATGCAATCCCCTCTATCTTCGTCGGAAGGGAAAACGGGGAACGAAGCACAAAGAGAAAAGAGAGAGAAAGAAAGAGAGAGGGAGAGAGAGAGAGAGAGAGAGAGAGAGAGAGAGAGAGAGAAACTAAACGCAACGGATAAATTGCCGAGAAAGCCGCGACACAGATATAACTAACACGTTACGATTTACAAAGTTTTAAGAATAAAAAAAATATTTATGTAAATCCATAGTAAACGTTTTATTATCGTTGTAATATCGAAAATGCAGAGCAAAGTATCGGATAATTGGTGTATCATACGCGAATATGATATATCATATCGATGATGCGAACACGTCTACCAAGTAAATTTAGCGTGACTATAACTTCACAAACATTGTTAAAATTCATTATGTTCTGAACATAAAGTAAATATTAATAAAATTACTAAGAAATTAAATTATACTGAGTATAATATCGGGAGAAAAATATCGGACAACTGTCATATTATGCACAAATATATTATAGTATGTGATATCGATAATAGAAAGATTATAGAATCGATAATAGAAGATAATAGAAGATTATCTCGTATGTACGATAATTTCGAGATTTCACGTGAATGAATTAATAGAATAATATATTCTTAATATATATATAAAGATCCTTCTTTGTGATTTTTTAAGCTCATAGATTTTTTTACGAAATCTAAAGTAAAAGAAATAATAAAAAGATATATATGAATATGGACATTTATCTCACTGCGTTATAAATTCTCTATATTTTAATGAATACAAAATAATATTCATATTAAATAATTTTGCAAAAAAAAAAAACACAAAGGAATAGATTATGAAGGTTCTTAGTCTTAAATCGTGATTAATTTTGGATAAGCGGAGAGTCTATCTAGACTCCAATACTTGAAAAATTATTTTCTTTCTCTATGAGTATCTTAAAAAATAACATAAAACATTGATTTGGTATAGAACATAAAAATAATTGTTAAAAATCTTTTATTAAATACACGCACGGATGAGTAAGAAGTTCGATTATACGCAACCCTTTTAAATTCTGACTCTAACAAAACTATTATTTTCATAGCTGATATTTTCTACTATTATGATCCTTAAAGAATACCACAGTACACTTATATTTTAAAATAAGAAATGATTTTGCACTCACCAATGTGATGCGCAGCAGCGGAGTGTAGTGAACAACGACGTTAATCTGTAACATACAAATATATACAAATTATAAAATTAAATGTATTTTTAAATTATTTTATGTATATAATTAAAACGGAAGAAAGTCAATGACGAATATTTTATCACACGCATATTTCGAATGAACGCGAGGTTTACTTGATCCCTTGAGAAATAATTATCTTTTTCTATCTTGAGAGATTTTAGAAAGTGCCTCAAAACTTCCATTTTAATATATTAATATTACTTAATAAAATAATAATAAATTAATAATTTATCAATTTATGATTTAATAAAATAATATACAATATATAATTAAGAAATAATATTTTTAAAAAATTGTATAATATTGTATTATAGTATTGTAATATTGTGTATAAAACTGAATTTTTTATTCAATTTTTAAACAATTATTTAATAAATAAAATATATAATTTTTTTATCAAAAAAGCATTTTTCTAAATGTAAGCTTTAATGAAAATATGTCAAAAAATATATAAAAATCTCAAATTTATATATAAGCAATTTAAACAATTATAATTTTTCTTAAATAGTATTGGAACATTTTATTACATATATAAAGAAATATTAATTATTACGAATATTTTATTAACAATTTTGAGTATATACGAAATAAAATTTTGAATATTTTATGTGTGCATTACACGCAATGATGTAAAATAGATCATTAATGCAAAAATATCAACAATTAAATTTACAACTAAAAAATAATAAATGGAATAAATCATAAATTACTTACGCCAGGATCGCTCCGCTGTTGCCCGATGCCACCCCGAGCTTCGTCCTCCTCTTTTGTTCATCGTCTGCTTGTTTCTTCATGGCACTAACACTCACTCACGAAAACACGATTAATTACGATCGCGCCCATATTAATTAACGGAATACGACAACGGAATGCGACACTAAACACGACATTCCCGATATTAATCTGACCGCGATGCGTTCTTTATTATATTGCGAATATTGTGATTCGCCTAACCGAGTACTAATTAAGATACAATATTGCACGCATGATATATTTCGAATATATAACTTATGCAAAATTAATGTATCATATTATTTCTACTTTAAATGATAAATAGTGCGTAATAAATCATGCCAAATATACTTGCAACGATAGATAGCTATTACTTCGATATGTTTAATGTATCATCAATCGTTAATTATAATAATCGTAAGGAATTTTCACACTCGATATCTTCTAGCATTGTCGCGATCGCGTTTGGAAAGATACTACGATTTTACACGGCACATTACGCATCACTACCTATTCGTTCGAGTCTCGTCGCGCGAATGATAACAAGAAGACCGCGCGTAAACAAAAGCTGTTGTTACTTGTTAGTGGGGTGAGTGAAAGCTGTGAGGGTCATATATAAATATAAATAATAGCGCGCTATATGGGCCACGAAAAATGAAGGCCAAATACAGTGATGAATAATTTGTTGCCGGCATGAAATATTTAAAGTGCAAAATTAAATTCTCGCGAGAGAAATATACTATTTTTTATATTTTAAATAAATTGTTAATAGAAGATTGGATATATCACGGGATTTTTCATTATATTTTAATCACATCCCGCGATTTGTATAATAATGCATTTTGTTAATCCGAAAATGGTACATGAATTATATGTATATTCATCTAAATCTCGGCGAAAATTTCAAAGCGCGATGCAAAATATACTACATATGCGTTCGAATATAATCGTTAAAGAAATATTTTTTTTATTTAAAAAAATATCGGAGTGATACAATAATTACTAGCGCGTTATATACTTACGCACATATTTATATATTGCTATGTATAATCTTAATGGTTGAATAGAGTCAATAAGAAGGTATGATACCCGGCCTAGAATTATTTAAGATATCTTTCTGCAGGCATAGCGACGAATATATTTCTCGACCGTGGACTAATTTTCGCTTTAAGGTGATAATTAGAAGGATACTAATGTGCACAACATCTCGTAACGTGTCGTATGAATGCATTACGCGACGCGATGTAATCCATCGATGATATTCGAAAAATACTGGTCCATTTTTACGCGAGATACAAAATATATCATAATTTCATCATAATAATTAGTCGATTACCTTTTTATATCGAATTTCCGTAGAGATTCTTCCCGAACGATTCTTCGCGCGCGACTCGTTCACATCATGTCGCTCATGTTTGCCAACATGAAGCCGTGATATATCCCACTAACATAACACTTATCGACTCCCGCATTTTCTGGTTAATTCAAATGACGGTAATTTCACGAGATAAATGAAATCATATATTTATTTCGAAACCATAAAACTATATATTGTTCAGATATTTTTAACACAATCATCATCAATTTATTTCGTATTGCAATAGTTCAATTCGTATGACTAATCCAAAATTGTGTTAATTATCTTTTATTATTACTTATGTCATTATTCGACTCACCTCTTAAGGAGAGACGCGTTTCCGTCCATAAAATATATCGCATACGTAAAATAACTTTCCGCAAATAAACCATTGACGATATATAGAAAATACTAATCTATTTCCAGTCGTAATACATGATAATTTCATTATAATAATTATTCGATTATTTTTTTAGATCAAATTTCCGTAGATTAATTCCGAACGATTCTTCGCACGATGCATCTACTATGCCACTCACGATTACCAACATAAAGACGTAATATATTGAACTTTGCGATTAGTATTCTGCGTACATAACTAGCTGCAAATTCACAGATAAACTATTTATTCTTACATATAATAATTATTCATGTTTAAATAAATATGTTTTTAATTTAATAATTATTGTACTTCATATAGTATAAATTATAATATAGACATATTATACTATAATACAATCATCCAATTGTCTTATATAATTATGTTTAATTATTACTCTTGTAATTATTTATATATTTATTTTATATATATAATGTTATATTCGCGTAATAATTAAATAAGTATTTAAAAAAATTAAAATTGCTTCCATAATTAAAAATATACTATTTAATTTAAAAAAAAAATTAGATAATGTATATATTTGAAACATATTAAATTATATCAAATGTGTTTTGTTAATCTAGTATATTTGACTAAGTCTTTTTATCTTTATTAATAAATATTCAATGATAATCAAGATTCAGCAATAAAACATTGAGGTATTGGCAAAATCCTGAAAAAGGTACAGATCTTTATTTGTTATATGATATTCATAAAAACTTTTAGATGAATAAATACCTTCAACAAATGCAGATGATTTAATTGTAAACTAATAATTTCGAAAACAAAAAATTACAAATGATCTATATCAATCATTAAGTATCCTATATTAGCTATGGATTTTCATAGTTTTCATTTTCTTCTAAATAAGTACACGAGTACATATACAAATTTGCAAAATCTATGAAAGATTAAAATATGAATTTCCTGATTAATAAATCACTTAAACACTAAATCTTCCAAAAATTAGCAGTATATTCACTGATAAGCACCACACGATGCTGAATATATCAAAAATTTCTATATAAACTTCTATATAGTAGAAACAAATTATCAAGTCTATATTCTTTATGATTCTGTTGATTCTTGTTGTTCAAACTTGGGATATTTTGCTTCCACCTCTGCCCAAGTAGTCCTTCCATAGGAAAGATCTCTCACAATGCCAGGCAACTCATCTAACTACAATTAAATATTTTATCACGTTAAAAATAATAATTTATTTTATTTATGCTTATCTTAATGCTAGCAATTACTAAATTATTCTTCTTTACTAATCTTCAAAATTTATACATCTACAATATAAATTTTATACATAATGTATAATTTTTTATTCATAACAAAAATATACATACGTTTATTCGAACTTGCCCCATGCTGTCTCTATCCCTGAGTGTTGCGCTGTGTGGTATCTTCAAAGTGTCAAAATCGATAGTAATGCCAAATGGTATTGCTATTTCATCAGTGCGAGCATATCTACGTCCTATGCTACCAGAAGAATCATCCACTTTGTGCGAGACATCTGCTTTCGTAAGATCTTGCGCTGTAAAATTAAAAATTCTTAATATAATCATCTTTACTAGATATGTCGTATTTATAAATAGATAGTTATTATATTTTTTATCTGCATTTTCAACAATGAGAAATCAGAGATAAAACAAAGAAATATAACATTTGTTAATATCAGGGCGAGTATAATATAACAATTAGCTTTGTATTTCACTTACATAATTTTTTTACGAACGGCACGAATTCGTCATTACCACTGAGTGGCAACACCGAACATTTCAATGGCGCTATTACCGGAGGAAGAGCAAAATATGTCCTTTTCTCATCACCTTCTCTTGCTTTGAAATTATGCTCAAATAAGACATACATGATGCGACCGATGCCGAAGGAAGGCTCAATCACCGAGGGTATGATCTCCTCAACGTGAACAGTTTTTTTATAACGTTTTACTTCTATCATATCTCTAGTGAGCAGTACATCATTATGATCAGGCATTTCCAGCATTGCTTCTGCGCTTTCTTTGAGTTGTCTCTCTAAGACTATGATCTTATTTTCACTTAACTTTGCTAACGTATCTAAAACAGCTTTACTGAACTGCCTGAAAGTTTTACCGATCAGTGTCTTGTTTGGCACAATCTCACAAACATCCACTGTTTTTGGAGCGGGTAATTTTTTTTCCGCTATTAGTTTCACGCCGGTAGCCTCGGTGTGCTGTCTCAAATCATAGGCGGATCGGTCAGCGCATCCTACACATTCTATCCATCCGTACGAAGTCAAACATTCAGCATCCCAGCAGTCACAGGCGTAATGTGCCATTTCATTACTCATATGCTGACGGAACCGTAAGCGATTCGAATCAACGCCGACCTTCAATAGGAACTGATAAATCCTAGCCATATAGTAACCTAGCGTTTCATTAGCTACCAAGCCGGATGAGACTGCTTCGCCTATACTAACGTGTTGCGCCCTCATACCTTCCATCTGATCGCAAGCTGAGAACAACAGCATATTTATATTCTCGACTGTCTTGAATTTGGGATGACTCTTATCATCCGGATCGCAGAAATGCTCGATCTCCGCCATAGTGAATTCTCGAACGCGTATGAGACCGGATCGCGGCGAAATCTCATTCCTGAAAGCGTTGCCGATCTGCGCTGCAGCAAACGGTAACCGCTCCTGATTAAATGCCAGCAATCTTTTAAAATTCACGAAGATACCTTGAGCCGTCTCCGGTCTTAAGAAAGCCTTGACAAGCCCAGATGGTCCAATTTGAGTACCAAACATCAGGTTGAAGGCAATCGGTTCTGATAAATCATTACCAGTAACTGGTGATTTCATATTATAGGTCCGTAAAACATTCATCATCTCATTCTCTGTCATGCCATCGATTCCGATAATGATATTCTTACATTCCTCGCGTGTCTCCTCATCCGTTTTCTTATCGCAAAGTATCTTCTCCACATGCGCTTTAATCAAATGATCTAATCGAAAGCACTCGCCGTTTTTCACATCTTTCACCATCACATCGGCGAATCGATCTACGTGGCCGGATGCCTTCAGCACTGGTTCAGGTGTCAAAATAGAGCAATCAACCTCAAGCATCTGTTCTTCCAATACAAAAAAATTTCTCCAAGTGTTTAACAAGTTTGTTTTCATCGAGCAACCCATAGGCCCGAAATCATATTGACCAGTAATACCTCCATAAATAGCAAAGGATTGATCTAGGTAAAATCTACGTTTTAAGAGATCCTCCATCCTTGCCCTGTCAAATGTTATATTATTAGAAGCTAAAGACAGTTCCTTGTTTTCTAGTATTTTTTTGCGCAATTTCAATTCTGCCACAGCTTTTTTGATGTCCAACTCTGGCGCATCATCAGATTTCAGCTTCCGTACATAATCACCCTGCAAAGGACAATATCTCATAAAAAGGTAATCACAAATTATCTAAAAAAGTATAGAATTGAAGTACGACACAATAGTGTAAAGACACCCAGCACATTTATAATTAATTTTTTAAAAATATGGACGCATCCATTTCCCAAAATCTGTCAACATTTAAAGCATTAATTTCACCCAAAATATCGCTAAGAAATTAACAATACCACAAGGTTCTTTCATAATTTCAATTCCTACTTTGCATCCATATGGCACTCACTTGTTCCTTGACATTGGCGCGGAAAGACGCCAAGGCTTTCTCGACTTTAGGGTCCATCATTTCGAGCGCGAGGGCAATCTTCAGCTTTCTGTTCGCCTTTTTGGTGCCCCACCGGCTGAAATCGAGTAAGGTGGCGGTGGTAACAGCGTTTCTGACAGGTAGCCTGATAAGTGAAAGATTGCTGGAAACGTGGTACGCCCCTACCCTACAGGCGATATAATGCAAACTATGCTTGATAAGCTGCATTCGCCGCGAAAGTAAATTCCCCGTGCACTTTCATACATTCGCCATGCCGTTCCACCAGGATTATTAGGTTATTCAAGGCACTTTAAATCGCCTTGAATAACATAATATTAGTTCCGACGCGGGAAATTGAAGTCGATAAAATTTGAAATTAATTTCTGAATTATGATTGGTACGAGAAAAATAAATCTTACTACAATCACTGCCGATTTTATTAATTACCTATTTCACCTCTATTAACCACGAATTTTCATTTAATTATCTATTTTTTTTTCGTCAAGCTCTCAGCTCTCATCAATAAATATAATACAAAAAAAATTATTAACATACCATCTATATCTATTATATATTCTATGATTAAAAAATATCAATTATCTCTCTATGTCTACTATTTATTCTATGACTAAGAATAATTCTACGGAATATTACCATTTATATGTACTATTCATTCAATGACTAAGATTGCCTTGAGTCATAGAATAAATAGTGGACATAGATAACTAAATAATTTTTAATAATTTTATTTCTATCCTAACCATTGGTGAAAACTCGACGTGAAAAGGGTAGATAATTAAATAAAATATACATATAATTAATAAATAAAATAAGTAATGCTAACAGAGATATAACAAACAGTAATACAACACTGTTACCTAACGTTTAATTTCCCTTTTTTTTTTTAACAAATAAAGCCAAAAAATATTGAATAAATTACTAATCCGTCACAGAAAAAGTATTTTTTCTAAATAAAGAACTTATTACAAAATAAGAATTTTTATAAATAATAACTTATTTCAAATTAAGAAAGATCACTCATTAATATTACTATATATATGCTATTTTTCCTTATTTCATATATATGATAAAATATAATTTTTACTTTAAAAGGTTTTTACAATTTTTATGAAAAATATCTAACATTTATTTGCGTTTACTACAGTAACCTTTTTGAAAAGTTATTAATCATTTATATTCTTAAACAATATTGCAAATTAAATCCATTATATATAATTTGATATCGCGCAAGTTATTTTTAAATTTGATTTCTTATTTAAGAAAAAGATTATATGTATCTTTGAAAAAACCACATGCTTTAAAACAGAAAATACAATAAAATATATATGAGCCATTTATATACACAACAACGCAATAAATCTCAAATCTTATCCGCTGCAACAGAGAACAAGCCCGTTTAAAATATATATATCGAATACTTTTATTTCATTAATTAATTATCTCGTCTTATGTATCATATACACTGTAGCGCGGTTTATAGAAAAATTACAATTAGAAAATGTTATGGGAGAAAAAAAAAACAAAGATTGCAACACGAGCATTACTTTATTCCTCCCGCTGGCAAATTTATTATAACTTTTCGATAAACCCAGCTCTTGTGTGTAACATGTATTTAATCATCCTATCGTGTGTACACAGACGAAAAGTGTGTATCGCGAAAATCTTACCACGTCGATACAGAGAATTTCGGACTGAAAGACAATTCTCTCTCGTACTAATCAGATGAATTTGTTTACTTGTAATCCCATAATGAGTCGACACATAATAATCATCCCTTATGCATTTACTAAGCATTTACATGTACACTGCGGCGCGTATTCTAGCCGTACGCTAAAGGCAGCTGCCTTTGATGCTCTCATTACAATTGAATCTTACATGTAATCGTAAATCTATTAAGTTGCAAAAATCTTTTTTTTTTTTTTTTTGACATAAAGAATATTTTCTGATATTCCTAATAATTTATTTGGTATATCGAGAATCCCCCAAACATCTTTGTAAATCTTACATTTTAATTTCACAAAATCCTTTATACGAGACAGCCTCTCTTTTTCTACAATTTTTTGAAACTTTTTATCAGCAGAATAAAGAATTGCGAAATCTGTATTTAATTATCTAGAGAACAATTTTATATACGTCATGTTAAGTTTTATCGAGATTTATCAGACAAGAATAGCTTTTTCTTAATAAAATTAGACGGCCACGTTTAGCGTTAATTGTGCGGCAAAAATACGTACCTATAAGCTAATTCCTGTTTTTGGTCACAGATGCAAAGATAAATGTTATAAAAAACAAATATATATGTAGGCTCTCATTCTTCTCTCTCTCTCTCTCTCTCTCTTCCTCTCTTTTTCTCGCTTTCTACATAACAATAGTACAATGGAAACAATTTCTTTTCTCTCATCAGTGTAAACAATTTATTTTACATAAAAGCAATACTCTGACATCAAAAAAAGCGATCATAATGGCTAATATATAATAATAAATAAAATATGAAATGTAAATGATGGGTATTTACAGATATGCAAATGGCAAAAAAAAAACTATAACAGAAAAGAAATATAATTGCTCTTATGCAAATATATGAATCGCTTGTTCTGAGAGCGGTGCAACTCAATTCCGAAAGACTCACTAAAATGCACATATCATTTCTGCGTATCCACATCTTAATGACAAATTCATTAGCCCGTACATTCGACTTAATCTTTTTTCGTTACCATTATTTGTCATTAAATGTTATGAAAACATTAAGTCACACATTGACTTGTATATATTCAAACAATTTACAATAGAGTTTTACTTATTTAACAATAAATAAAACGTCAAGTATAACATCAAATGCAATTATTGTAAAGTACACAAATAAAATTCGAAATCGGGCCACCGCATTTAGCACTAAATGTAGTCATATAATTCTCAGCCTATGGTAACATCGAATGCATGTAACATCACATTTTTATGTTACATAAAACAAAGCAACAATCACATTTGGTCACTAAATGCGGGATGTGAATGCTGTTTTTCATAATTAAACTTCTCAACGCTTTCAGAACAAACGGCTCTCGCGCACGCGTTTTACAAGACAGGCTCCTTGTCGGCTGTTTGCGAAGAATTGCACAGTTTACTTGCGCTAAACGTAACACCTGTACACTTAGAATCAACGAAACGTGTGCCGCAAAGCGTCCCAAGTAAACGCCGAGGACACTGAGGTCTCTTTGCACGGCAAACAGACGACACCGAGACCCGCCACGGAGACACAGTATACTAATTATATATCCAGCATGAACGCTTATCTCGCTAGAATAATTCATCTATAATCAGAGGTATCCAACCTAGAGTACTCTTGGAAGAACGTTAAAATAATTCTCATATATTTTAAGAAAAAATCTTAAGAGCTTTGATACATAAGCGCAAAGATATAAAGGAAAATGTCTGTAATGTATAAACTTGTAAGCAATTAGCTTCCCACAAAACATAAAGGAACATTGCACATATTATGTGGTTTTAAATAAAAATATAAAGTATTATATTATATGTAAAGGAAGATATACAAAAATGTGATTTTACAAAAATCTCTCTTACAAATGAAAATATATATGTATATTCGGAAGTATAATATTCTGAAAACATGTCTGTAAAGATCTGAGAGATGTTTTCAGGATTATACTGGAGGAAGGGTTGAATACCACTGGTCCGTATAATGTATTACAGGGAGCACCATGATAAACCCGTACGCGCCTCTGTGCCCCACTTGGAAAAATGGATTAGCCATCTCGTGCACCCGGATTGACTTACACTAAACGTAAATGCAACAATTTCGATCGAGCGTCGCGAAGGCGGACCGAAATTCCGGACCAGCTCGCAAAATTCCCGCAAAATCAAGGTCGGCGACTTTGATTCCGGACAAGAGCGTACAGTGCGCGAATTCGACACGAGATTATAATAAAATATCACAGTTCCGAGTCTCTGAAGAGTCGCTCCTGAAAATCATGGCTCTCCCTACGTTTATGCTACATGTCCGAGATAGTGTGAATTTCTTTTTTTTTTCTTTTTAATCGTAAGAGACATTCTATTTAACAACAATCCTACGCTCTACTGTAAGATTATTTATTTCGGAAACCGTAACGATTAATAGTATAATACGCAATCCATATACAACTCGCTAGGGATGCTGTAGACTGTATTTACTGACTGCTAAATGTTTCAGGTGAATACTGTATGTACTTATGTTACGCGTGTAAATGTATGTAAATGGAAAAAGATTCGACATGACATGTAGACGCGGCGTAACACATGCCACGGAGAATAGCAATTGATTTCGGCGCTCGACGAGAAAAGAGAAAAGACGATGATGCGCATCGTAAAAATCAGATTTACGGAAGAATGATGCATAATGCAAACCAACTTTAATCTTTGCGATTCATTGCTCTTGCACGAGAAAAAATATTATTTAAAACAGAATTTCAAATAGATACTGAAAAAACTTTTTAATCTTTTGTACCGAATAATTCCATTTAAAAAAATACAAGATGTATTTTTTTTTAAATAAAAAAATTATCGAATGAAAAAAAATCTGAAAAAAAAATGTTCCGTATTAAAACTACAGCTATAGCTCAAACAAAAACCATATTTTCTAAATGAACGCATATTATGTACAAAACAAATCTTTAGACAAATAATGTCAGAATATAGTCACTGAATCGCCAAGAATTGCGTAACAATCAAATGTATCACTATAATACATAAGGTACATCATGTGATAGAATAGAAAAAACATCTCACTGCACAAGTACATTATAATACAGTTCATGCACATGAATATTTCTCAACGAATATCTGCATTTTATAATATAGTTTCAAGTAGTTTATATAGCTTGCAAATTCATTATTCTTGCTGTACCATACGAGGGGGATCAGTCGATTCATCTCAAAATTGTCAAGGATTTGTCATGGAAGTGTGTATTCTTTATATATGTCACTCTTAAAAATTAAGAATCTCAGGTAACAAACTAAAAATTTGAAAAAATTACAAAAACACTAAATTTAATTCCTTAATATATTAGTCTTAACATAAAACATTGTTGATTAATATCATATAATCGAGTTATTAAAAAAAAAAAGATATAAACTCAAAATCTCATAACTTTGTTTCATCACGTTATCATTTTTAATTTGCAAGATTCAGTTTTTTTGTAATTGGATGCGTGTCGTCAGTCATGAGAATTCTGTTCTACTGGAATGACTCTCTCCCCCTCTTTATTACATGAGTTATATAAAAATAAGCTAAATGGCTGAATGTAACACATGAAGCTAAATGATAGTATACAACGCTTTTCACTCTTTAATCATACAATTTACACCTTCAATCTTCCCAAAGTTATACGCCGTCAGTAACTTATCAATTCCAATGTTAAGAGGCTATTGACAAAAGGCTAATTCGGCAAATGACATCATGCAAGTACAAAAAGTAGAAAAAACCACGGGGACGCAATTGATTGCAGTTACAGCGTGAAACGTATTGCAATATGAGACGCATAGTCTAAGCATTTGTAAAAAATCTTACTTGACATCGTCCTTATGAGACCGGTGGATCAAATAAAGGAGTGATTTGTACCGTTCGACGGGTACATTTTTTTCGGTAAAGTTAACTAGTGAACAAAGAACGCATCGCAAAAATGGCCATTTACAGCCAAGTTAAAATATTCTAAACAGCTTAACAGATTGCACGGTTCAATGTTAATTACAGCGATTACGCTCACCCTTCTAGATCATCTTGTATATCAATATCGCAAATTACTCCAATAATCTCCACAATTCAAACATCTCTTCTTAATATCTCAATATTTGTGACTAAATATTTACATCGATGCGTTTTATAGCTTCAGTCTATTAAGCTTCGGAGCCGCGGTTTTGCGATAACTTCCTCGCTCTTCATTATCCTTAACCTAGGATTATCCTTAAACGCGTTGCTTCCCTACTGAGCGGGTGGTTGAGGCTCGCTCGACATATTGGGATTCGGATACGGCAGGAAAGAATAGTTGGGATAGGGCGGCGGAGGATGCGGAAACGGCGAATAGTAATTGGGGGGATGCGAGGAGGGAGGGACGTATCCTCTGTGAATGTAGGGATCTGTCGGAGGTGGTGGACCATGAAACGCCGAATACATGCGAGCATAATCCGTGTTGTAACTCGGTCCACCGTATGCTGGATAACCGGGTGCTCCTGCGGATTAATTTCGCCATTAATATTTTTCCTAATGAATATACAAAAGAAGAAACATCGATGCATTTCTTTAGAGTACGAAGTTCAGAAAGATATTAACAAATCTAATTTGAGATGTATAGGCAGATGACGAAACTTTACTTTTTTGTCTAATTTTGCTTAAGAATATAAAATTCTCACCACCTGGAGGATACGCTGCTGAAGAGCCAGGCGCCGGTGGATAATGCTGCGAGTATGGATCGTACGGGCCCGGTGGATACGGCCCCGGATAGCGCGTGCTAGTAGGATGACTGAACGCGGTAGGTATATGCGCAGTCTCATCTCTACTCGAGGAGGCCACCGTAGTGGTCACAGCTGGTGCGGTGTCTGTACCCTTAGACTCCGTCGCGGAATTGCTCGTTAGCGTTTTGGCAGTAATGCTCGGTACTTGAGAAGAGTAAGCAGTAGGCACGTTCATCACGTTCCTCTCGTCCGTAGGCTTTCCTAGATCCGGCTGAGGCTTCGTCGTGTCTATTGGCAGTCTGCTGCTGGGATTCGGTGTGTGTGGTGGAACACTCGGAAAGTAAGTGCCATAAGGATTGGATAGCGAACGGGATCGTGGATCATTGTAGTCATAGTATCTTGGATATTGGGCGTAAGGATACCCCTGTGGTACATTCGGCGTTGTTGGATCTCCCTGAATCACATTGTCTCGCATACTCGGAGTCGATTCGACGTTCTTCGGAGAAGTAATATTAGTGCTAGTGCACACTGAGATAGTCGATGATGCAACGACGGATGAATCAGCGCTGCTTTTATGTATTTCCGGGACTCTTACAGGTACAGATAATACTGGCGGCATCGATGGCGGCATCGACATGCTCGATGGTGTCGGCATAGTCGACGACATGCTCGATGGTATCGGCATAGTCGACGCCATGCTTGATGATATGCTCGATGGCACATTCGATGGCATACTAGACGAAATACTCGATGGCATACTTGACGGTATTGACATGTTTGATGTTACTGGAATGCTCGGTAGCATCGACATGGTTGATGGTACCGACACGGCCGACGGTACTGATGACGGTGTTAACAGGGATGGTGGCATCGATCCGGGAGTGGTCATATGCGTTTGTGTCGCGACCTGTGGCGTCACTTGCGGTTCCTCGATGATGATATCGTCATTGGAAGTATCTCGCTTTTCTGTCTGGCTATGAAAAGACCGACCATAATTTGTTAATGTTGTTGTATCTGGCTTAGAAGGCTCCTTCTCCGGCGGTGAGCATTGTTTGTCAACGATCGATGGCAGTTCCGATTCAGGTTGATCGTGTTGTGTTTGCACACTTTGCGCTAAAGAGACAGTATCAGATGTATAAACCTGAGTACCCTCTTCGGAAGATTTCGGCAAAGAAGTGTCTGTATCCGAATTAGTGGTACGAGTATGATTAGACGGACTGTATTCGGTGTTTGAGCTCACTTCGGCCACTACGTCCTCCAATCTAACTTCCTCAACTCGTTGCTCGGTTCTCAGTTGACCGTCGGACGAATTGGAGTTGTCTCCGAGTGTGGAATGATCCACCGGCTCTTGTTTCACTTTCGGTAACCTTGACAGAGAAACCTGGTTAGTTAGGTTTACTTGACTCAGATAAGGTTTGGCAGCCGCTGTAGCGACCGGTTTCGGTCTCTTGGAAATTTCTTTATCGCCGAATGGCTTATAACCCGGACCAGGTGATGGTTTACTGGGAAGTCGACTACCAGTCTGGTTACTCGAAGATGATTTAGGTATTATGGAAATGGCAGAGTTATTTCGTAAGGGGAAACCAACTTCAGATTTAGAATTCCTCTGTATCATCGAAGAAACACCTGCCAAACGTAAAATATCGAATTTTTGTTGAATGATACAATGTTTTTAAATATAATACAAAAATTAGGATTAATCATTAATAATACGTTAACCCACCTTTCTTCGGCTCCTCTTCTCGCTTTTGTTGATTCAATTTAAGCGCAGTGCGAATCGCTATAATTTTGCCAGATTCGAGTTGCATATAAATGCCTTTCGGACTCTTCAGCACCATTACCCGTTGTCCCGCTTTCAGAACGATACTTCCTTTGTCCGGAGAATTGGTCGGGATAACCACATCCAAAGGTAGCGTCATCTCTTGCGCGCTCATTCCTTGTCTTTGCCACACTTCTGCCGGAATCCATCTGCTACCAGTTACATTTCGCGGACCTAATCCTTCAGCGCCTCGCTGTTGCATCGGTCTCACAGAAGCAACAGGTTTCGGCGTGGTTCCTCCTCCATCACCGCCACGAATCGCCCTGATTTGTAATCCACCTGCTGGAATAAATAATCGCAATATACATGGTTAGCTTTTAATTTATAATAAAATTTGTGTGTGTATATGTGTGTATTAGATATAAATTATACCTCGCGTGGCTGTATTTCCTGGAACGTAGTTATAACTTGGCCTTGAACAATTAGCTGCCATCTTCTCAAGCTCGTAACCGCGACGAGCCAATCGCTTCTCAGCTTGACTGAGCTTTTTATCTTTCCGATCGACAAGCAAACTCTCGTGGTGAAATGGTTGCTTGGTTAGCAATGAAGAATGGCGTTCTAGCACGCAATGCATAACTTCGTCCGTGTAGCTATCCTTAGTCTGCGAGAAATCTTGTACTTGACTGTCTTCCTCCCAATCCCATGACAATGTCGTCGCCTCTTTCAGCGAAAGATGCGCGTCGGGATTACACTGATCGACTACCCGGTCCGCCATACCTTGTTTGCTAATCTGTCGGTCGTAAATCTTCCTCTCCAGACAATTATCAGTAACTAATCGATAAACGAAGCACGGCTTCTGCTGACCATATCTATAGACTCTACACACAGCTTGTGTATCGTGGCATGGGTTCCAGGAAGCATCGAATACGATCGCGCGATTCGCACCGACGAGATTAATACCCAGTGAACCTGCCCGTGTCGAAACTAGAAATAGATGAATCTTTGGATTATTGTTGAATTCGTTGATCAGTTTCTCGCGCTCTAAAGCACTGGTGCTTCCATCTAATCTATAATAATTCACATTCTTAATCCAAGCGTCAGTCTGTCCGTCTGGATACTTTAAGCTATTTCGCGCTAAAAAGTCTTCTATGAGATTCAACGTAAACAGCGACTGCGAGAATGCGAGCACACGATCTCCCAGTTTAATAGCTTCCTCGAGGATGCAAAAGAAGATAACCATTTTCCCGGACGCGTCTATCAATCCGGGTATATAGTTCTTCATTAACTCTGTCGCCTGTAACAAAAATAGACGTTATAGTATCACTATTAAGAGATATAAAATAATCATTAATTCTTATCAAGATTAAATTTTAAAAAAATTTTATTTTATCGTATTTTATAAAACAATTATTTTTTTAACTTTTAATGTATTAAGATAAGCGAAATATATCCTAGCAACATATATTAACATACCCAATCGTATGGAATTCCAGGCTCTTCCTTCCCAATAGGAGAACTCTTGCAATCTTTTTCCTCGTCTTTCGTGAGAATCTCGTCATCAGATTTGTCCTCTTTATCTTTTTCCAGTTGATCTTCTTTCTCTCTCTCATCCTCCTTTAATAATTCACTCTGATTCAATCGAGGACTATTCGCTGAATTAATCCCCTGTCCCGATTGTCTGGGTGCAGGAGTCGCCGAACTCTGGCGATTCAATTCCGCGGGATAATTCAGCGCGCCAGTAAAATTATTCGAATGCATCGGTTGACTCTGCACGCCAATACTGGATGTCATGTCTTTATTGCTTTTATCACACGGTGGAGGATGAGTACCGGATTGCTGAGAAGTTTTCGCAGACTCATCGGACCGTGGGTTCATGTCTGAACTGTGATTAGCGTAATCGTATGATTGATTCGGATAATTTTGCGGCGAAAAGTAATTGTTCTGATAACGATTCACGCCCGGATTCATCTGATCTCTGTAATACGAGTCATTGCACTGCTGATCCGGCCGGAACGTTTGCGGGTAGTTACGTTGCCAATAAGGATCGTCCGCGCTCTTCATCTGCCCGACCGACGCCGCCGAGTTCGAACCATCTGACGAATAACTTGGCATAACGGGATTCTGCGTTTGCGGTTGGTTGACGGTGTAATTGTTGCCGGAATTGCTAGCAGTACTTCCACCCGAGCGATCGTTCGAAAATTTGTTTGCAGTTGGAGCATAACCTTGCGTTTGCTGCGATACCGCTGCCACGTCCGGTCTAGAGTAAAGTTGATCGTTTGGACCTAGTGACGGATTGGATTGTTGTTGTTGATTCGGTGGATATTGGGTCATAGTCTGATTCTGGGCCACCTGCGTCTGCTGCGCGGTGCCATATCGATTAGCAGCGGGAATCTGCGGTATCGTGCCAGGATGATTCGACGAATAACCAGAGTGGGTCTGATTAGACGGCGGCGCCGGACTCTGCTGACTCTGTTGATTCTGCTGAGGGTACGGCGTTGCTTGAGTGGAAGCTGTGGCTTGAGATACCATATGATGTCCGTATCCTGCGTGAATCGCATTCTGCGAACTCGACGTTGAACCCTGCTGATCTGGAGGATACCTATGCGTCTGATTCTGAGCGTTGACGTTTTGCGCGGGCTGATTGGCCGGATAATTGGACTGGTTTTGCGCTACGTTTATTTGACTCGGTGGAGCTGAGGTATAGCCACGCATTGAACTCTGCGTCACAGGTCCCTGATTTGGTTGATTCGGCTGTATGTAACCGTGAGATGAAGCCTGCGGCATTGGAGTTGCTGATCCCTGATTGAATGTATGCTGCGGAGTTTGTGGCGGAGTTGGATTCACCTGCGTAGAATAAGGATGCGACTGATTTTGAAGAGACATACCCTGAGATTGCTGACCGGTGTATGAATGAGATTGAGTCTGCAAGCTTAAGTTCTGTTGATTCTGCTGGTTCGGCGAGAAGCCTCGATTTTGACCAGGTGATGTATTCTGACCCTGCTGCGGCGGCAACAGATAACCGGTAGTTTGAGTTTGATTCTGAGTCGGAGGCTGACCTTGTTGTGATACAGAATAGCCCATCGCCGAATTCTGTAGTGATTGCGCATCGTTTCGTGAGTATATCGGATTCGTCTGGGCCGGCGTCGGTGTGTAATTTTGATTCTGATTCGTGGCGTATGACGAATAATCTGTCATCGGCATATTCGCAGACTGATTCGGTATCTGAGCCTGAAAAGAGGACTGATTGGATACCTGGGAATAGTTGTTAGGCCCTTGATTCAAATTTGGCGTATAATTACGCTGCTGATCCTGATAAGGATAACTTTGCCGCGGAAACATTCCCGGTGTTTCGTAATTATTTCCTTGATTTTGATCTGATCTAAAGTCAGATCCAGCCGCTGCACCGCCGTATCTCTGAGGTTGATTTGTCGACTGCTCGTTCGACTGCATGTAATTTTGCGACTGATTGGTGTATCCCTGCGACGTATTATAACCCGATGTTTGAGTATACGACTGAAATGGTTGATTACCATATCTCTGTTGCCCTTGGTTATTATAAAACTCTCCATGATTATATTCGCCATGATTGTTATTATCATTCCTATAGTACGTGCTTTGCTCGTTTGGATGATAGTTCTGATAACTATGAGGAGGATAAGATCCCTGGTGCATAGAGTTGGAATATCCCGAGTTGGAAACTGGCATCGGATAATTAGTATAATTATTTTGCTTCGGAGTATTGTGTGCGTTCTCAGCTTCCGCGTTATCGTTGCTGGATGACGAAGAAGCATTCGGTTGTACGCTAGCTGCGGGCTTGTTCTTTATCGTCGTGCCTTTCTTGGATTTCTTCGACTCACCTTTTGACTGACGCGCTTTAGATTTCTTGCCACCCGCCGTAGATTTTTCTCCAATCGTCTCCTCCAAATCCAAATCATCCTCCTCATTTGCCTGACGTTTGCGAAGAAAATGGTACAGAATATCTGGATGATTCCAGATCTTGCAACACACGGCAAAAGCTTTTAACGGATTCGGCACCGCGCGCGTTTTCACTACTTGATTCATAAACGTATCGTACAATTTACGTTGATGAGGCGTCATTCTGATGAGGAGAATATATTCTTCCTTGCGGGGTAACGACATCTGCAATACAGAGTGAGATCTCCTCTGCACAAAACCTTCCAATAAAGCATGTAAAACATGCGCGCGATATCGCATCAAGCGTATATCCTGCGGCGTGGAATCAATACATTGACCATTCTGAATCGGTCTCTCAAACATGTTACAAAATTCGCTCTTGGTACCCAGATAATTCGGTCTTACAAAATCCACCATACACCAATATTCCAAGAGATTATTCTGCAACGGATAACCGGTCAGAACAACTCTACGTTTCGTGCGCATCTGCTTCAATGCCATACTGATACTAGCGTGCGAGTTCTTAATGCGATGACCTTCATCGCAGATTACCAAATCCGGTCCAGGGCTCACAAGAGCCGTATGCATTTCATCCAGCAAACCTTTATTCTTATCCTCCTCTTCTACGTCCACGGTATCTTTGAAAGGTTGACCGCGTTTTCGTTTCGCTTTATTGGGCTTTTTCAAAGATAATTGTCTGTACAACTCGTAACCTATCAGCAGAACGCCGCCAGATGATTGCCATTCTTGGATCACCTTCGCTCTCGCCGTCATAGTTTTATGCGAATCATTCAGAATATGCAAATGAAAATGCCTCGGGCGTACTTCCATGCCAATGGGCGTGTTTACGCTGTATGGCGTCTTCACCTTCTCAATTGTTTCCTTCTTTTCCTCCGTCGACTCCTCCTTCGTTGTCGACGTACTCTCTTCTTTCTTCATCATCTCTTCCGGTTCTTTCTTCACATTCACCTCCATGTTCTGAGACGGCAGCATTCCTCCTGACAGCATATTCTCCCTCTTCGGTTCTTGTCCTAATTCATGTTGATTAATCTGACTGCCGTAACTCGCAAAAGCGCCAGAAGTGTTGTTGTAGTTTGGATACATCGGCGCAGAATGATGATCACCTATGCCCGGGTACATCGTCGCAACGTTTCGATTCTCCATATCAGGATACATGGAATTACCCTGCGATCGGTTCTCTATACCGGGATACATAACACCAATAGCTTGATGCTCCATACCGAATTTTGGTCCCATCATATTCTGTCCGGGCGGCATGCTATGGCAATTTACTGGATCGGACTTCATTGGATCGGGGAAATTATGAAGCGAATTCGGATTCGCGTTATACAAGGGATTTTGCGGTATCTCGCCCTGGTGATAGTTCGGCGGCATATGCGGCGCACGCGGCTCAATTATGTTCTTATTCATCGTAGTAGAATCCTGCATATAACCTCCCGACATTAAATTACGTGGTTCATAACCATGATGAGGATTCGCGTAAGGATTCTCGGGCATGACATTCATCGGTTGTTGTGATGCGGTGTCCTGGCCGAAACGATGCGCAGATTCCGTGCTGATAGGCCGCGACATATTGGATATATCACTCTGATTACCGCAACTTTCTTCTTTCATCTCGTGTTTCATATCCATTCCGGGTTCTATCTTGACATTTGTAGCTTTAGATTGCTTCTCGACAATAGTTGCAGGATCTTCGTACGGCAACCACATGTTAAACTCCGCTAGCCAGTTCTGGAGCGTATTTATGGGCATGATGCAGAGGACAGTCTTGGCAGTGGTGCATCGAAAAAAAATGTCACAAAAACTGGCGATCTGGAGAGTTTTGCCCAATCCCATGCTGTGGGCGAGTATACAGCCAAAACCGCTACTGGTTTTGTACCTCTCAATAGTCTCGATAATGTTATCAAAAAGGAAGCGTATACCACCGATCTGATGTGGCTTAATGATGCGGGCTACTTGCGGTGCTAGGAACACATCCGGTTCGGTCTCAGGATGGCCAACGTTTATTAACACCCGCCCATGCTCGTCCGGTACATTGTATCGATCGTTGGTGTGCATGCCGGAATTAGATGGATCGTCCTCGTTGTCGGTTTCCTCTTCACCGCTGGGATCGCTCAAGACTATACAATCGTCATCTGAACTCTCACTGGAACTGGATATCGTCACTACATCCTTGCCCTTAGGCGGTCTCTGATATTTGGACACGCCAGGCGTCTTCCGCATCGCGTGTACTTGCTTTTCGCGTATCATCTCCTCAGCTTCCACATCAGATATCTCTGAGTCGGAATAATATTCCGCACGATCCATCGGCTCCTTCTTAGGTACCACTGGCGATATGCTCACGGATGGTGTCATCATGCGAATCCTTTGCTGCAGCATATTGGGCGCACCGGACCGATTCGGAACTCGCGAGATAGACGTCTGCGCTCCTTGATAACCGCCTCTACCCTTCTGCCAGCGCATCCCACTGTCCACTGATCTCCTCTGAATCTGTCCCGCTTGCATTCCGGATGTCTGAGTAGTCTGAACGCCCGTACCAGAACCAGAATTCACTTTCAGAAGCACCGTATTCGGCAAACGTACCTGGGTGGACGACGTAGTCGACGATGACGACGATGGAGAAGATGACTGCGAGAACATGGTAGTGCCAGCCTGATTTTGCTTTGCCTGTAAAAGGCTGATAACGCGTGTCTGCGCCTTGTTGCTCTGCGCTCGGTTAATTGCTATCTGACGCTGCACTTCGCGGATGATTCTCTGTTGCTCCTGCACTCGCCTGAGACGTTCCATTTCTTGTCTCTGAGCGGAGAGCGTAGCCTCGTCAAGTTGCGCTTCGTCCATCACTTCCCGGATATTCCTCCGCATGTTAGCCAACTTCTTTTCCGACTTCAATTCGCATTCTGACGTACTACCCTCCGTATTACTATCTTCCTTCTTCGCTTTTTTCTTCGCACTATCGGAATGATCGGAATCCGCATGTCTCTTGTTACTATCAGCACCTTCCTCCTCCGCGGAATGTCCATCCGTCTTTTCGTTATCCATACTCTCCTCATCCTCTGAATCTTTCGATATCGGTTTTCCTAGTAAATCGGCCTCGGACACTTCCTGGCCTTCTATGGGCGCTCCTTTTGATAATACAAGAATAAAATCATTAGAGTACAGTAATATAATGCAATAAAAATATAATTTCAACATTTATTTAACTAAATAATTATTTATTATATTACATTATTGTAATACACACAAAGCTATTATAAAAAATTAAACAGCTTTAATATTAAAAAGATATTATGACAAAAAAATATAATAATTAATTCCTCATTTTATAATTTATAAAAAATACTATAGAGCACATGTTTTTTTGAGAATCAATTTTTAAACTATTAATAACTAAATTAATTATATAATACAAAATTATATAAAATTAAATTAAATTAAAATTAAATTTTATTCTATTTTATTCGATTAAAAAAGTTCAATGTTGATTATTAATTATACTTTGATTATAATTATTAAATATAGAGTCGTAAAATACTTATTATAAAAGATAATTTAATAAATAATAATAATAAAGTAAATTTTTTATTATAACAAGTATATGTATAAAAGATATAGAGTATATAAAGAGTTGATATGTAAAATATTTTTGACCAACCTTCTAATGGTAAAGTGTCCAAGATGTTGACTTGTTCTTCATCATCCTCTTCTTGAGACGGATGATGTTGCTGCCTGTCCGAATCTATTCTAACACCGATCTGCGAGTCGATCGTTTCGTCCAGATCCATATCGTCCCCCGAACCCTCGGAGCGTATCTCTTCTATTTCCTCGGATTGTAAAACGTCGAGTTTCTTCTCCTGCTCTCCGTCTGTTGTTTCGCCGCTCGACTCATCCGAACTTTCGTCATTGGTCGCCTGCGGCTCCGTATTTATGTTTGCACCGGTTGCAGTCTCATTCGTCATCATACTTGTTTCACTGGGCTTAGAGCCTCCGCGAGGAGTCACACGTTCGATTGTGACGTCCCCGATACGTGTCAGAAAACTGTCCAAACTATTAGACATGTTGTGCACTGTCCATTAAGTCACAATATATATCTTATTGCAATATCATATCATGGAATGTCTCACATACGTTTAAACATGATTCTAGTATCTATTGAACTTAACACATTAACATTACATGTCATTTAACACATTTCCACTTTCCTGTAATAATATATATATATATATATATATATATATATATATATATATATATATATATATATAATGTTAATATCTGTTATTTTATCAGATGTATTAGTAAGAAACTGCTTTTTATTGACAAAGAGACAAGATATCAAATAGTACAATTCTTTGGTCACAAAGTTTTTACTATTTGAAATTATATAATAGATACATGATGTGAAATGAAATAATGCTATGAATATTTATTGTCAGATAAAAAATATCAAAGTTTTTAACATAATGAAATTTGTTCTCTAATTCTCTTAAGTAACCTGAGATTTGCCAATGATCTTATTAATACATAAAATTTATATAAACAATTGGAATTAATATATTATGTAAATATTTCAATAATATAATTGAAAAAAGCATAATAATAAATTTATATGAAAACATGTAACAAACTTTATTTTGCCGAATAAATGATTCTATTAGGCTAAATTCTCTGAGTGAATTAATACTTGATAGCACTTTTCTCGGTTAAAAAATCTATTTATATTTCTAAACAAATCAAGACATATATACATATTTAAAAAATATTCTAGACTATCCCAGCTCTCATAACATAAAATAATGTAAAATAAAATATTCATTGAGATGAAAGTATGCGGCATCATTCACACAAAAATGTCTTTTTAGCATCTTTCAAAAAATACTTGGTCACCATTAAATATTAAAATTATCTCAGAAAAAAGCTTTGTAATCTCTTGAAGTATTTCAATATAATACAGTTAATTCATAATATTCACTCGGATATGAGAATCCTGTGCACCAATAGCATCCTATAAATCTATGGAACACCAAGAGAGAACACTGAGAGATTTGCCAAGCGTGGATCTCATAGAATCTTTGCAGAATCAAATCTGTTTCGAGAATCGCATAGTCTACAAAGACAAACGCACTTACAACTCTTTGCTCAACGGGGTATCCTCTCACAGCTTTCTATCAAAAACTGATCGTCGAACAACTGATTCAGTCCAAGGACGCGACATTGTACACGTGTATCATATAATCGAAACATTCCGTTCGCATGTCGACACGCATAATCCATAGATCCAGGATAACGATATCCACGATGACGATATTGAGTAGCTGTCAAATGCAATCAGGAAACAAAAATGGGAAATAAGGAAATAGGGCAGAATGTTTGTTTACGTACTTATATATACACGATGAGTCTCCGATACTTCATCGGTCGTTCCCTATCACCACCGTCGTAGATGCGTCCCGGTATTCTTCTCACCCTTGGTTCTCGCTTTAGTTTATTTCTCAATCAACCGCTTGATCAGCAATCACGCGCGCGCGACAGACGCCATGGCCGGTGTAGCTCGCGTCTGATCCTCAGACGCCGAGTGATCTCGTAACCGAGCGATGTCACAGCGCCGTCGTTCCCTCGTGTGCAACGAGCTCGGTCGCACGACCGGGTCGCGCTTCCATGCCAGCCTGCGAGGCAGGGGGAGGAGGAGACGAGGACCCCCGTCCGCGTCGCGCCGTACCGCACCTCGCCACGCCGTGTCGCGCCGCAAATCCCCGCGCGCAACCACACTTAGGTTAATGCCGAGTATCACCGAGTATCGCGCACTGCTCCCGAGGGCCCGATCCTCACGCGAGCACCCCGCGCGAAGCGTCCACGGTACCCCGTGGCATTTTTTCTTCCTCTCTTACCCTCACGCGTTCCTGCCCGACAGCGTACTCCGCTCGGCGAACGCCATCTTGGCTGCACCACCGTCGTTGCACATCCGCCACGAGCCCACGAATAAGCGCGCGAATGATGGTTCGCGGGAATGTTGGTCTAGAAACTAGACGGGTGTCTAGATGCGGTTTCGTCCAGTGCAATTGACCTGACTATTAGCCAAATATAAAAATTCTATACTTTTTACAACGGTTCATTTTACACCTCGAAATATGTTCCTTCCAAGGACCAACGGAAGATTTATTATTGCTAGACGACATTTTCAAATACAGTCTCTCAAGTTACATTCGAGACCATGATGTATGGTCATTTACCGTGAAATCACAAGATCGCAAACAGTATGGAACTTTCTAATCTTTCTTTTTGGTTCATTCTCGATGGTCTCCCATCATTGAAAACCGCGCGTTTTTAAATATTCGATTAAAACGATCATTCATTTGTGCATGCTATTTTTGTTATGCATTTTTATATCAATATTAAGGTATTCAATCGGCAAGACAGTTTATATGGAAGATATAATATATTAAAGATTTTTATTGAGAGAAAAAAAAAATCCTTTTTCCTTCTGTTAATTAAAATCATAATTCATAATTGTTAGTAGAAATTAAACGTTGCCTTATTATTGTTTATTTTACATAACTTGAATCATTTTTGCTAAAAATGGAAAGAAAGAATTTCAGTAAAAGTTATCCTAAAAGTTCCTACTCATGAAAATTGGAAAAAAAATGAAATATATTTATATCTTGTATATTTGTATATCTCTCTCAATATTTTCTTATATAATAAAATGTTTATATATATATATATATATATATATATATATATATATATATATATATACATACATATACACACACACATAATGTATAATGTATAATATTATAAATATATTATAGCAACTTGTATTAAAATAATCATATTAAAATAATTGACACGTATATTACAGTCACAAACACACATATTTATATAATTGTGTGTCAAAAAATATTCATATTCTGTATGACATAATAAGGTTTTATCTAAACATTTTGTATCATAAAGATTACATACCTAACATTATTATTAAGTGCTAAATGTGACTAAATGTGTATATATGTGTAACAGATCTCGTATATTCATATAGAAGATCAAGACCATCTTTTACTATAATAATATTGTGCATACATTTATAATATGAATAAATGATAATAAACATTGTTTTACAATCAAACAAAGCCACATTTAGCGCAGTATTAAAGAATATATATCTTTCTTTATAAAACATGACTTATATTTGAAAGATAGCGAGTAAAATCTTAAAAATGTGACAAGAATTTTATCACCTATAACATATATGTAGAAATCTTCTATCTTTAATTTGCATTTTCACAAGCATCAATCCAATCATTATATACATCTAAAGGTTCCGATAATAAATTTATTGTTGTTTGAAAGTCTTCCAAGCACACCCTGCAAGTTATTCTGGCAGTACTTCTCGACTTGTCCCTGAAATCATAAAGAGAGCATTTTGTTAATAGAAAGATATTCATTTAAATTTATCAATAAATTTATTACCACTTTATCAAATTACTAATGAATCAATCTAAGATTCATGTAATTAAACTGACAAAGTAAACGCGATTCTCTCTTGGAATTAAATCAACACTACTTTATAAGTTTATTGGGAATATCAAGAAAACTAATCGGCCATAAATTTAATCGAGTGCTATTTTAAAACGTAATATTTGTGTGATTTCATTTCAACATGCTCATATACATACTCATGAGTTTTCCACATACTCACATCTTAACTTCGCACGACTTCTCGTGATTGCAAAACGGGCAATTAAATTGTGTGTCCAACGGTTGAATAGCTTTCTTCTTGCTGGGTGGTTTTCGTTTGCTCTTGCGTCGACCCATCTTGTCTCAATCGAAAATTATATGATATACAATTATATGTATTTCGATCGTATGAAATATTGGTTCATCGATATTGCCAATCTTTTCGGTTTCTTTTTTATTTATAAGAAGGTATTTACACTTTCACTTCTTTTTTCTCTTTACTTAGGTACCAATAACTTTATGTGTTATCATATGATTTCTGTTTCTGAGACAATCTTTTCGTTGTATTTTAATGGGTTATGTTTAGGACGCGAACCGCTTTGTTAGGTTAGGTCGATTACATTTTTCGCGTATAAGCATCGAACGCGATATCAATATTAAATATCAAGTTCATCATTGTATTATAAAAGAGCCCTGTAAATTCTCCGTAATATTATTTAATTTTTTCAACATCTTTCTTGATCTATTCTATTCATCGCTTCAAGATTTTAGCGCCTAATATTTCGTATGCATGTAATACAATAATACAAATATACATACGCCATACACTTGCTGTCACTGCTCACTGCACACTATACGTCGCCTTTTTTCGAGACTGTGGACTGTGTCGCTAGTCGCTGTGCTCCGATTCATCATCCTCACCCGGGTGCACTCGATATTATAATATACGTGACATATACTATAATATCGGATACATCCGGGTGGGGAAACGGAACACAGCATAAAATGGATCTAGTTGGCACTACTGTATAAACTAAAAAAATTTTTCTTACGAAAAATGGCGGCATGAAATTTGACCAATCAGGATAAAAGGAACTAAAATTTCTTTGTCCTGATTAGTCAATGCTTTAAGCCTGTATCAGACTACGCATTGAAAATTGAGATTCAAGATTGAAGTTTGACCAATCAGCGCTGTGTTCCGATTCCCCACCCGAGTATACGTGACATATACTATAATATCGGGTGTACACGGGTGGGGAATCGGAACACAGTCCAGGATAAAGAAATTTTAGTCCCTTTTGTTCTGATTAGTCAAATTCCAATCTTTAATCTTCAATCTTCAATTTTCAATGCGTAGTTTGATATGGGCTTTAACCTCGTGTCACACTACTCATTGCGGACTGCGAATCGTCATCCATCCAATCAGAGCGAAGTACCTAAGAATCTGATTGGATGATTAACGATTCGCAGTCCGTAATCCAAATTTGATCCGCATCCGCAATGCGTAGTGTGACACGGGCTTTAGGCTTCTCTCTGCTAATACGTTTCTAGGTCTCTATTCGATACTGCGTCCCGCCAATACATATATTTTAAGAATTTCTTATTATTCATTAAACATTGTTAAACATTTTGAAATCAAAATACAAAAATAAGGCCTTTTCTATAGCTTAGAATCTTTCCTTATTGTTACACGACTAAGTAAATTTTATATACAATTTTGTAGCGAAAAAATATTTTAATCGGATAATACTAATCATATCTAATCGATAAATATTTATTATTATATAATAAAAATATGTAATGTGACTATAAATTAATTTTTTCAGAAAAAAAAATGTTGCTTATATTTTTATAACTATAAAACGTTCAATTGCTTTAAATTAATTGTTAATAATGGTGACGATACATAGCTGTTATAATTATGAAGAAATTTTGGAACGGCATCCTGAAATAATATTAGTATCAGAATCACCTGTCACTTGGCATGGCTTTTTAATTATCTCGCGTTCATTATGCGCTGCATATGATTTCCAAAGTCCCAGAGTAAGATTAAAATTAATTATGCCTGTTTATCCGTCATTTGAAAGTGCACGTGTCAAGTTTGGTAGACAAATAGCTTCTCTGCGAAATACAGAATTCCACAGAAGAATGAAAGAATTAATAAAGGTCGCATTCAAAACTGAACAAACAGTGTCTTCATTTTTAACACAGTTACAATCACTTATTGTAAGTATAGAATATTAGAGTTTACTTCCCTTTAACAATTCTATTATTATTATATATTTGCAAACAGGGAGAATATATGCGCAATACTACAGATACTAAAATTCTCATATCTAATCTTGACAGTATGAAGTATTTTCTGCAAGAATTAGAAGCAGCTCTTCATTATTTACCTGTATGTAGATTTATATAAAATATATTTTTTATATTTCTGTAAATTCTCATATGATTATAGTGTTAAAGATAAAATATATTTATGTTAAAGGATATACTGATATCATCTGATCAAAATTTAAATACCATTAAATTACACTATAGAGATGTATCTATTACATTGCAAAGATGTAACAATACTGAACTTCCTTGGAAAGTTATTGCTTCTGATTTGCCCAATATTCCATTATTTGAAGGCTTTGAAAAGAATGTGACCAATTTGAGTGTTGCAAAGACTAAGTTTCAATGGCAAGTGAAAATATTGAAAAAAGCATGGGAACAATTAGAAGAAATTGATGAGTAAGTAATATATTTACTCATTAATACATTATACGGAAATATATTTGTTAACTTCTAGAACTTTTCCTTTCACTTCTAAAACAATACCATTTTTTTTATTATTCCTTTGTTGAAATAATATCAAATCATTAATTATTGCATTAAATGTACTAATGTGAAATATTATAAGGAATTGCTGGGTAACTGATCCATTAAAACCAAACAAAAGCCATATGTACAGGCGTATTCATTTATCTCAGTCTTTATCCGTGATAATTAGAATAGAGGATCCATTGAACCCTGTTGCTTTGCCATCAATTCAATTCTTAGGCAGTGACAATGAAGCGAAACGGCAAAGGGATGATATCAGCAATAAAATTGATGTATGTTTTATGTATATGCATAATGGATATAACTGCAATTTATTAGCAATTTGATTTATATTAATATATTGGTTTTACAGAAGTGGGATCATGATTGTAGTATTTTAGAAAACCTAAAAATGCTGTTAAATATGTATGAATTTCCCGAACAACAGGAAAGTATGGAAGAGAAGAAAGCCATTATCAGTAACCGTGAATGCGGTATATGTTTTTCAGACGAATTACCAGACAAGATATGCAATAATGAAAAATGCACGAGACATTTTCATTCAGCATGTTTATCAAGGGTATGTGTGATTAGAATAAATATGTTAATAACAAATATATTTTATTTGTATAATATATATTAATTGTTATTATATAATGTTTAATAATATCAACAAATATAAATATATATATTTTTTTTTACACAATAGTGGTTACAAACAATAACTGGGAATCAAATTGTGTTTGGCCATATTTATGGTACTTGTCCATATTGCAAGGAAAAGATTGCCTGTGCCATTGAATAATGAAAGTAAATATTAAATTTTCCTAAAATATTCCTATTTTTATTCAAATGTATATGTATATGCATAATTCATTTCTTGAAGCCATTCTTTCATGGAACAATTAAATTCTAAAGTTCCACATATCAAAATTAATGTTGTCTCTGTTTCATTACATTGGAGATAATCAGCAACAAGTGATTTGCTCAAACGATTTGTTTTTATATTAAAACCATGAAGACTTACTGTCTCATCTGAAAAAATTATTTAGAAAAAGTACTTTTTTTAAATTACTCGTATATCTTATATATTATATATATATATCTCTATTTTAATTGTTTAAACAAATCATCAATATTTATGCTGCTTCATGTTAAATTGTGAAAGAATCTATAATTGAAAATGTATGATAATTATGGAACATTTTATGTATGCAAATTTATTATGAGTTCACTTGCTATATCATGCCTTAATCACATACCATTTAATTGAGATAGCTGTAATGTGCATTTAAAATTCCAATAATCTGTTAAATGTCTTAATTCTTTTTTCAAAGGCACATGTGTTATCGATTGAAATCCTGCGACAAGATGTATCTTCGTCAATTCTGTTTCGTCATCAACGATCGATCTTGCAATGGGATAAAATGCCGCTATTCCCGAACCGATACTAAACATAACGATCTGTCGAAAACTATCATAACAATGCATTGAGTAATGAGAAAAATAATTTTTAAATCATCTGCATAAATCTTCACGCACCTGTTACTTTTATATTTGAAATCCCCATATGGGCCTCTAATATCAATTGTGCTACCAATTGATGCATTTTTTAAACGCGAACTAAATTCACCCTGCTTATATAGTTTCACCAATAAAACTAAACCATTACATGTCCAAGAAATTGGTGTATATGGACGAGATTTACACCAGGAATGTAGAATAACATGTTGTCCAGGTTCAAGGTGCAAACTAACATTTTCTATTTTGTGCTCTACATAATAAGCAAAAATACTTTTTTATATAAGATATAATGCATTCATGTTAATGATAGTCTGTTGAATTTTACAATTTTTTTGCATGCAATTGAATAATAGTAGTAACTTTATATAGATTTAGTAATATGACTCACACATTATTCATTCTTTTATATAATTTTTTATATAATTTATTACATTTTTATTATTGATTTGATAAGATAGTAGTAATACCTGGGTATTTCAAGTTAACCAAAAAATAATCCTCTGAGGTTTCAAATATATCAGTGATAATAAATACTTTATAAGACAGAGGAGATAATAAATTGTTACTTGTTTCAACTTTTATATTTTGTGTCTTTTTATTTTCCCATTGTTTCAGTAATGCTTTATGAACATCAAAGACACATAGTGTACATCCACTGCCACAACAATCTTCGTTCAGTGGAGTTTTAGGTCTATCATCATCATCATCATCATCATTGTTATAATCATTACAATTATTCAAACTCATTCTATGTAAATATTTTATAGCATCATTAACATATCTATTTTGAAGAACTTCAATATAAATCAGTTAGCCAAACTTTATTTATTATTTATAATTAAATATGTAATTAAATAATAAATATAAAAAAACATCTGGTATATCAAATTATATTATTGTAAAATATAATTTCATTTAGACATTCATAAACAGATTTGTATACAACAAGATATATTAATTTTATCCATCTCTAAAATAAAAAGATATATATGTAGCAATATATAATGTCTTATAACAAACATATTATGGATGTGTTAAGCCCGTATCAGACTACGCATTGAAGATTGAAGATTGAAATTTGACCAATCAGAACAAAGGAATTTTAGTTCCTTTTGTTCTGATTAGTCAAATTCCAATCTTTAATCTTCAGTCTTCAATTTTCAATGCGTAATCTGATACGGGCATAAGGCTGACCAATCACAGTCATTCCATTCTCCAGAGGAATAGCTGTAATTGGCCAGTTTCACAACTGCGGATGTTATTAAACCCGATTAAAGATGCCGTGTAACAGAGCTCTCTGTTTCGAACACTCCCTTATTATGTAAAGTCATCTGCACAAGAAATAAATATCGTGACTTGAAAAGATCTCCAATTGCTCCAAGTATTTTTCAAGCGTGATGACACACTTATCATGTATGCATATATTTTATTGATAAACTTATCAACTGTAAACTTTGAACAATATCAGAAAAAATATACCACGTCATTATATATGTATACATGTTGACATTTTGAATATAAGAATTTTGAAGAAACAGACGTAAGATTCGAGCAATGGCACCAGCAAGAAGTCACGTTATCAATAGCAATCAGCTTAGAAACTCTTCTAGCATTTCGTCCAAGTGAGATCTGTTATCGATGTTTATTATATATTAATGTACACTAATCGACTAACTTTTGGATAAGTATATTTATGGGATCACATTAGCCTTTTTTCGATTGTCTTATATGATAAGTTGTGATGATCTCATCATCAATTAATATTTTCAATGATATTGTTTATTAATGTATACTACTCCACTAACTCTTGGATATGTATATTTATAGCATCACATTAGTCTTTCAAGGGATATTTTTTTCGATTATCTTGTATGCTAAGTTAACTGTCAAAATAGTTTTTTTTTTTAATTTTTTGTTTTCACAAATGGAGAAAATTTTAGAGAATAAACAATCTAAACATTCAACTATTTCCAACTGATTTTTATAATCACTTTTAATATCTGCATTGAAATTTTTGTTCTGTTTTTACTAATGATTAGGATATATAATATAATGATATACAATATATACTTTCTTTACAATTTTTTCTTTTATCCAGATTATTATAAATTGATCAGATAGATTGATTTCTATCTTAATAATATTCAAACAAATGATATAAATTATAACAATTAATTGGCAAAAATATACCAAAATAAATAATAACAATAAAAATCTTAAATCTTTTCAGTATGCCAGGACCACATTCACCCTTTCAAACTATTGGAGCAGCTGTTCCACCTCCATTGCCACCACGTCAATCTGTTCAAAACTATGTAGGATACAATGATTATAGACCATATGGTTCAAGTTATTATGGAAATTATGGATATGGTGGAAGTTATAGAGGCTATGGTGGATATGGCTCTTTTGGAAATTATATTCCTTATTCTAGTAACAGTTATGGACAGTTTGGAGGACATAGTGGTGATGTAGAAAATAGGTATATTATCAAAGAGACTATATCTATAAATATTTAATTTGTGCTTTAATTATCAAAATATCTAATATAAACAAAGACAGATTATAAGATTTTTTTATTATCAAGAAGACATCAAGGAATTATAAAAATTATTTTATGATATCTAGTGTTGTGATCCTATAAAGATAAAGTAACATTTACTTGGTTGATTTTACTGACAATCTATACTAATAATAGTAGAAAAATACAGACTGATTAAGATGAATACATCTAATATTATAAACTAGATTGTCAATGTATCTCTCAAGTATTAGTCTAAAATTTTTGCTTAGAAAAATATCTCCAAATTTGTCCAACATTTTTTAGCTAAGAAAGAATTGTTTCTGTATGTAATATGCTACAGATTTCAAGTGTATGCAGAAGAAAATACGAGGTCGATTTTCCGTGTAGTGGAGACAATATTACATACATTTTCATCTATCACAATGTTATTGGAGTCAACATACTTTGCCTTGACAAATTCCTTGAGAGCAATTTTGAGCGTGGCAGATAATATCAGCAGACTACGTTCGACACTTGGGCAGCTACTGAGTACATTTGCTTTAATCCGAGTCATGAAATGGATTTATAAAAAAATTTTATTTATGCTTGGTGAGCTTATTATGCAATTGAAACTCTTACTTCTATAATTTATTCTATAATCTATGTTTTCCCACATAATCTATATAATTGGTATTTTAATTAATTAATTATTTTTTTATTTTTAGGTCTTCGAAATATGCAGAATGTTACGACAGAAGATTTGTGGCAACAATCAATGTTACAAACGACAAACGGAGAACATACAATAATGACGAATAGACAGATTTCTTCATGGATGAACATTTTATTTCTTGGTATATTTGTCGCTATTCCATATTTAATTCACAAAATATCAAATAATATAAGGCAGACTGAAATAAAAGGTAATTATCTTTTTTTATTGCATTTCTATATGAAATTAAACGAAACTAAACGAATATATATTTTTTCAAATAATAATTCAGATAAAGATTTGTATCTAATCTCTCTCATTACTAAACTCTTGTATTTGGAATAATCCTAATCATATCAAAGTTTCTACCTCATGTATATATATATGACATTTTCTAAAATATCCAATTATTTAATTTTTTCTCTATTGATTTCTGATATTTTTAAGAGATATGCTTTAGTATTTTAATATTCTCTATAAATATACAAATATTATATCGACAAACTTACAGTTAATGATCCAAAAGTATGGGCCAAATGCGAAGATCCTATATGCGTGGCGACTGCAATGTACGATTTCACGGCGATATCTAACGAAGAATTGAGTCTCAGGAACGGTCAAAAAATATGGTTGGCGCCACGATCCTTGCAGTCAAAAAGTATACCAGGTTGGTGGATAGCCACTGACAATAGGAATGTCGGTTTAGTGCCTGCTAATTATGTAACTATAGTGGGACAGTTAAAGAAAAAGTCAGAATTAGAAAGTAATGGAAATGCCACTGCGTCTACACTTATTCCAACTTCTATGCAAAATGTAATAGCTTCTAATGAACAGGCAGAAACGACGAATGTAAGTACGCTAGAACACACAACACACACACCTAGCACCAGCCAACAAAGTACTGATTTCTCTGAGACTAATATTAAAAATGATTTACTTTAGTTCAAATATATTGGGGGATTTAATTTAAATTTATCAGTTTCCATAGTCGAAGCTTATTAAACAATCTTAAGTATATATGTGGCCTATATCTTTATAAAAAGAACATGACTGATATTCTTAAAAATAATATACATAATATGTATATCTTGAATAATATGTATGTGTATCAAACATGCGCCATATATATTTACTGGGTATTAAGTAAGACAGTGAGCTCTATTTCAATATAAGGATTGAAAGACATTGTAGAAGTCCATTTGTTGAGACTTTTAATAAAAATGTCTTTATTGAAGATCTTACTGTAAAAAAAGAATATCACAGGTTTCACTACCTTCAAAAAATTTATAGTAATATTATATTTTACATTTTAAATTACAGCAGGGGAAGTTTGTAATATGTGTGGGTATGCTTAAGGAGACTAAAATTCGTTAAATATTTAATTAAATAAAAAAAGAAAGGGCAGATGCGAATCATATCGCAAATGTACATATAAATGATTTAATATTTATACTTGATTTTTATGAAGGCGACATTTCAATATCAAATTATACATTTAATGATAACAATAGTACTCAATAAATGTTTGAATATTATATTAAAACTAAATTTTTTATATAATATATAGGAGAAGCATGGTTTTTCGTTAATTATTATTAATTATATAATTTGATTGCTTTATATTTGTAAAAAATGAAAAGAGTCGTTAAATTGCATGTTCAGTAAGCCTATTTTCAAACTTCGTAACGATGTTATTGTTAAAAATTACAGAATAGGGGTACTGAAATCGCTTTGTAAAGAAATGAATGTTTAGAGTATATCACAATCTCGTATCATAAAATATTCGAACATAAATCAATACAATCGTATTTTATATCTAAAGATTAGCATAAAATTATTTGCAGTATTATACCAAAAAGATTTTAAATATAATACTCTATAAGCTCAAAACTATAGAATCTCCATACGGAAAAAAAATATTACCTATTACGGGGTTCTGAACTTACAAGCTCTGATATATATATTTAAAAAATTCTAGATTTAAAAATATATACATAAACATGTACGTAATTTTTATTTAACATTGACTTGAATATGATAGAAGATAAAATGGTTCTAATTAGTAAATTATTGAAGTGCATTCTCTGAGCTATCAAATTAAAAAAACTACTCAAAATATCTTAACGATGCGGTTGTTTGTTTATCATATTGTGATGTGTAATAGTAGTATACTTTGTAATACTAGTATACTTGTAATACTGTATGCAATTACAATTTTGTACCGTTTTGTAATATTTTAATTATGATTACTCTTTCCTATTAGCTGTGTTTAGTTGCACATACATTTATAATGGGGATAAAAAAGAAAATTATATATATATATATATATATACAGTTTGTAGATACTTATTCTTACAAACATATAATATTGGAATGTAGTGATAAATTCGCGAGATTTGGCAATGTTGATTTAATATCTTTCAACATCGAGAATGTTTCTCTTTATTTTAGATAAAAAATTATATTTGTTAAAAATTAAACATTATTTATATTTATGCACAAATGATATTTTAAGCTCGAAAGTTTCACTGACAAGATAACTTTGTGAACCCAAAAATTCTGATTTTGATGAAACTTTACAGACGTGTAAGATGGGGAGGAAGGGAGTCAATATAGATGAATTAATTAATTTTCAGTTGCGATCCAAAAACAGTTCTGAAGGATGAAAGCATCTCTTATATGTAGAACAACTTTTTGCTTTTCTCGATATTAAAAAATGTTTTATACAAAAGTTTCATGGTAAAAATAACTCTATTTAACCACATTAATAAAATTTGAAAAAATAATTTTTTAAACAAAATTTCTGAAATCTTTTAAAAAAATAATATGATTAAATAGAGCTATTTTTACCATAAAACTTTTGTATAAAACATTTTTTGATATCTCAAATAGTTTTCGAGATATATTGAGAAAACCAAAAAGTCACTGTACATATGAGGAGTGCTTTCACTTTTTAGAACAGTTTTTGAGCCGCAATTAAAAATTTCTAAATTCATTTATTGACCCCCCCATCCCCACATATCCATAATTTTAGTAAAATCAGAATTTTCAGATTCGCAAGGTTCCCTAGTGAGAGTTGATGCATTATACTTACATTTATGATTTATTTAGAGAGTACTGCATTAAAATCTGTAAAGAAATGTTGTAGTTAAATATAAAACATGTTTTACAATTAAATTGTTTATCAATATATTTTTTAGAACTAGAAAAAGAGAGAGAAACTGTCTGTGAAATAAAATAAATTCTATGCAATTAGAAACAATTATACAAACAGATATATGTACGTATTAGTTTTTAGACAATTACATTCAATGCAAAATATAGGGCAAAATGATATAAATATGAACTATTGAATGTTCATCATTCAGAAGATTATAATTGTCGAAAAATTTTTAAGCTAAAATGCAGTAAATTATGTATGCACATATCATATGTCATATACATATACATTCTTATTCATCAAGAATAGTTTTCTTATTAAACATTTATTCTGTAAAGAAGTTTTATTTATAAGTTAAACTCGAAATATATATATAAGGCATACGACGAACAATATAACGCAGATACCGTAATATTTTGCACAGACAGCACCTGTAATTATATTCTATAAGATATTTTATAAGATTCTATGATATTAACCAAAATCTTCATAAAATACATACTTCTTTTTGGTAACGTTAAAAATTTGGCCAATTCTTTATGATACATTATTCAAGTTTTAAAATATGCCAAATATTTGTAACATTCTTGGTAAAATGATATGATACAATATAAAAATTGCACACTGTTTTGGCATATTTGTAATCACATTATGAGTTTATATCATAGAAATTTCTTTATATATCATTGTTCTTCGATTAAACAATTATCTTAAACTAATTAAACATTAATTGTAACAACAAAAAAAAGACAGAAAAGATATCTTAAATTGCATCTCTACATTATAAATTTAAAAATAATCTTTATAAACATTCGCGATATATTGATTTTTGCTTAAATATTATTATGTGTACAACATAAAGTTTGCTAAGTCACAAGTCTTATAATGTCTTTGATTGAGGCAAGTTTGAATCGATTTGGAAGCCATTAAACTTAATTTTTACAAATATATGTTAACTCGAAGAAGATATTTCTCATTTATATATTTGATCTAACAATAAATTGCATCACAAATATTAAGTAATTACTTTTTAAAGTCAAATCAAATAGAAAAGTTGATAAAAATTGTAGCTTCCAGAACAATTTAAACCTTTCAAGTGGTATGCCCAATTAATTGCCTAAATGCTAAACTGTCCTTGTTTTCTTCATTAATAAATGATCTTGTTAATGTGCTTGTAACAAGATTTTATATATATGTAACAGACACGTTTATTATTTCAAAGCATCACATATGAGTCATAGTTTTGCCAATCTTTTAAGACTTGAATTCAAACACATATAGTATATCATTCTGTTTCCAGATTGAAAGGAAAGAGATGAATGTAAATTTTACCTCAACTTTACCCTTCATTCCATATGAAAAAGTTTATAATCAAGAATTTCAAAAAATACACACACACATACATGGTACAAATTCACAATTCATCATCTTCACAATCATTCGTGATGTAATTACAGAGCCACTAATCGATATGATATTTCGATTAACATATCATGTATTTTACTTTAATAAAGTTTACTGATTTGCTAGGGAAAGTTAACCAATCCAATGGTTCTTTTTTTTTAAGGAATCGTAATGCAAAAATAACATATGACTAACAATAGGAGACTTTTATGTAATTTTTTTACACTGTATATTCATAATCTGCATTACATGAAAGAATGTATTAAATTTTTATAATCCATTTGACATTGGATTTTGAATTTTCTTTAATAAAAAATTAAAATAAAGCAAAAACATTTACTTAAAAATATTCAAGACTGATAATGTTGTTATATGTAATACATATTTAGAACATAAAAGAGAGAGAGAATTTCATAAAGAATGAAACAAAATATTTTCTGTGATAAATTAAGTTAATTTCAACATGTGAAATTAGCATTGATGCTATTAAATAATGCCATTTTGATAATGTAATAACTTTCTTTCGCCATTGTTCCCCTGTATTGCCATTCCAGTTGCAGCAGCTTTGCACAATTCATACAAGAATCATCTTTTATTAAAGATGAAACATTTCATGTGAACACATCATCAAGTTGCCTTTACATCCCTGAGCTTCCTGTAGGCAACACAATATTCACATCGCACTTAGAATTACCATTCAGCATCTCCGTTTGCTTTTTGAAATACATAGTCTTTCCCACTTAGGTTCATTATGCCATCCTTCAGATAAAACTTCCATTTATTTCGACTCCTTGTAATCTGAAAACAAAAAACATCATATAAAAGTTAAAATAATTTATTTAAATTAAAATTCATTGATATACAAGATGTCTGATAATAATCGCCCCAGCCGTAATGTGCAGATAGAGCGGATTATTCATAAAGAAGAAGTCTTCAACCGTTTTGCAATCTTTGCAATAATTAATGAAAAATTAATTTAAAATGATCGGCCAATTCGCGCGAGTATTAGCGCGCGGTGAGAAAGGACGGCCCCATCCTATTTGGTTTAACCCGTTCTATCTGCACATTACGAGTAGCGCAATTATTATCAAACACCCTGTATATACATGCACATATGTGTCACATACATGTTGAAGATAAACATATTACACTTTCATACCTTATCATATTGACAGACTACTACATTGTCTGTATCAAAGAGATCAGCAGGATCGTCATCTGTAACGTCATCTTCGGAATTTAAGGGTTCCTAGAACAAATTCCTCAGAACAATTTCTTTGAAAGACATGTCAGAATTGAAATTTATCTATAAACATTAATTTCTTTACACACACGCACGAATATATGAGCGATTAAGCGCGTGTATGTGTACACCCAGCGAGCAAACATATATACATTAGTATACATCAGTTATAAGAATTAGTCAAAGAGTAAGGAACAGATTTAATAGAATTTGAAGAGAATTGTGAAATTAGATTATTTGTAATTTGATAAGGAGCAATAAAATATATATACAACTATTACTATTAACCTCTTCACGAGCTGCTGCATCATCATTTTCTTCCTCCTCTTTTTCATCAAGATCTTCATCGTCGTCATCATTATCATCTTCTTCCTCTTCATCGTCATCGTCAGTAGAATCACCTACCCCTCCATCTAACTGATTTATATTATTTTGTTGCTAGAAAATTAAAGAATGCATATTAAATTTTTTGTAGTATATAACTATGTATATTTATTTATTATATTATATTTATAAATAACATTACTTATGCAATCACACTATCTTACTTGATTTTGAGGTGGCCTCTGTGTTGCAACACTATTTGTACTTTGGGTGACCACTTGAAGTGGTTGATTTACTTGTAACGGAGCTAATGTTGCTTGCCCTTGCAATGTAGAATTTACATGTTGTTGTAACAAAGTTGAAGCTAAATTTGCTGGAAGACCCATAGCTGCAGAAATTACAGGACCTGTTAAAATTGTATGTAATTGGTTTCCTGAAAAAAGAAATATGCAATCTTTTTTATTTACATAATGAAAACATTACATTTTTTACACATTAACAAATTTCAGTAATATTAAAAAGATTTATACACATAGAAAAATTATTAAAATCTGATTTTTGGCACACAAATTGTTAATATGGTAAACTTTCTACTAAAACATAAATATAAGATTTTTACCTTGAAGAGCAGATGCGGGAACTTGTATACTTAAGATCCGCTGTGGTCCATCCGGAATGCCAGCTTGTGGAGGTAGGGTGATCTGTATGGGCACTTGTCGGTCAAGTACAGCAGCTGGTGCAGTTACCACTTGCTGTACTGGCGTTGTTGAGTGCTGCTGTGGCTGTTGCTGTTGTAACGATGTTCCTGTAGGATGTGTATGTTGTTGTGGTTGGGTCGGTTGTTGCTGCTGCTGTGATTGCGCTTGTTGCTGCTGTTGCGATTGTTGTTGAGATTGCGTTTGCGGTACTGCATTTCCAGCAGATGGTTGTACAAAATGATTTCCTATATTAGCTGTTACAATATCAAATTCATATGTAACAATAATATATAGAATGTATTGATCCAAGCATCTTGTATAACTTAAGTTGTGTTTTTTTATTAAATTGCATATCATAATAAAATTTTTTTCCTAACATTTGCTATATTAGTTTCTAGCAGATATATGTACCTTTATTGACAGATACAGCTTTGTGCGTGTTGATTTGAGGAACTTGTGGTTCTGGTGGATCTGGATTTAATTCTACAGCTTTGCTGGCCATCAATTTTGTTTCCCATATTTGTTTAAGTTCTTGGAGAACCTGTTCGTCTACTCCTTCGTCTATGAACGATTCCCGTACTCCTGTTATTACATCTTCTATCACAGTATTATATAATTTCAACTGTAAAACAGAATTTACTCTTATATAATATCTATAATATTGTAAATATATCAAAGATACAGATAAAAAATGTCTAACAGGTTTCCATGCTGGCTTTAGTATATTCTATTAATTATACTAATAGGAATATATATTATATAATCATGAGTTTGCAAATGTATTCTTTCCAAAACGGACATCGAAATTACACATTGGCGGAAAGATTCCAATATTTAAATAAATCGAGCGAATATAGGGAAGAAATATAAATTTAATGTTTAGATTCCAAATAGAGATAGAAATGATGACCTATCCCTTGAAATAACTTGAAACAATATTTGCATGCTCGACAGTCTAGCCGGATGTTATTATCTTTTCGTTTAATGTGTAACTTTCGACGTGCGCAAAGTTCAATGTATGAGGTTAGAAAGTCCGTTTGTCAATCGACATCGAGACGCGTTTTCGACAGCCGAAGATCAGTTGACGGACCTCGACTAGTCGAATGAACGTGGACATCGCGCGATATTCGAACATCACGGAAAAGTGGAAATGCTCGCTTTTGAGCAAAGTCAGGGCTAAATACATACGGCATTTCACCTACGTGTACATACATTACGTTCGTTCGCTCGTTTACTCACTACGCTTGTCTGGCTGAGAGCCATCGTGACTCGTGACCGATGATCAGAGATACGGTCGCTCAACCGAGGAAACGATATTAATACGACGATCTAAACGACAATCCTCCCGTTTCTTAGAAGCCACACCGCTGCATCGTCACTCGTTGATCTTTCATACCCGTTCGCACTCATACAACGCACAACAGCATCCACTTTGCCATCATTTGCCACGAACAGCTACTGGTTCGTTCAGTCTTGTTAGATCAGGCCGATTTTTTCGCGCATGCGCGAAGTGCAGTAAGAAATCCTATCTATGGAGTAGGTAGCATTGAATCGACCAATCAGAATGAAGAAATCTTTGCTCTTTTTGTTCTGATTGGTCAATTAAACGCTACACAGATTATAATTTTGAAACGCACTCCGTACTGCTAAGTGCACTTAAACCCGTATCAGACTACGCATTGAAAATTGATGATTGAAGATTAAAGATTGAAATTTGACTAATCAGAACAAAAGAGACTAAAATTTCTTTGTCTTAATTGGTCAAATTTCAATCTTCAATCTTCAATCTTCAATCTCAATTTTCAATGCGTAGTCTGGGCTTTACGGTTATGATTAAAATTGGCCTAGTTTACATCGATATATTTTAATACGTACTAAATACTACACCGACCAATCACAATCATTTCATTCTTTAGAGGAATAGCTGTGATTGGCCAGTGTAGTACTTAATACGTATTAAAGTATATCAGTGTAAACTAAGCCATTGTTTTACGTGCAATGGCTTTAGAACGAACCGACTTGCTCTGTATCTTTGCTGTCAAACTTATCAAAATATGCGTTATCAAAGTATCTGTGCGATAGTACAGCTGAGCATATAGATACATCTGTCATCAAAGTAATTAAATCTTACTTAATAAATATATGAATTTAGCATAAAAAATAAATGTATGTTCACATACACATACGATAAAAAAATATGGTAAATATTTAAAGTAACACGCTCTATTAAGATTTTAATAAAAATACCCGCAATCGATGCTTTATTTTTACATAAAAACAAAGATTTAAAAATTGTCATTTGATAATGTGAAAAGTTATTATCAAGTTATTAAGTTATTAAAGATGTCACTTTTTAATTTTATCCTCATATCGCCAGAATCTCATCGGTATGACAGATTTTCTAATCTTCAAAAGTTACATCTTTAACGCTTAATAATTTTTTATACTACCAAGCGATGATTTTTTACTTATCAAACCTTTGTTTTTACGCAAAAAGGCATCGATTAAATGTATTTTTATCAAAGTCTGTCTAATTCGAATGGGTTCTTCTAGACATTTACTAAAATATAAATTGATGCACTTTATCTGACATCAAAATGAATGTTGTTACCGCTTTGAAGTTTTATATCACGAAAATGACAGAGGACAGTGGTCCTGGTATGAAAATTTTGCTAATGGATAAACAAACGGTAAGAACAAAAAATATTATAAATTGTCATCCATATATATGTTTAATGTATAAATCCATGTATAAGTTTGAAAAAAAATTTCATTTTTTTTTACTTTTAGACAAGTATAGTTAGCTTACTTTATAGTCAATCTGAGATATTAATGAAAGAAGTATATTTATTCGAACGAATAGATACTGCTGTACATAATGATACTTTAAAACATTTAACATGTATAGTATTTGTAAGACCAACTAAAGAAAATGTCGATCTACTTTGTAAAGAGCTTAAATATCCTAAATATGGAGCATATTATATTTGTAAGTAATATCGATGCGAATATATAGAATTATATTTCTAATTATAGAAAAATCAGAAAATAATAAAATATTGTAGTGTAGAATAAAAAACAATAATTATCAATATTATTTATTTGTACTAGATTTCAGTAATATTATTGCAAAAGCAGATATAAAGCTTTTGGCAGAAAGCGACGAACGAGAAGTAGTTAGAGAAGTACATGAATACTATGCAGATTATCTAGCGATTAATCCACATTTATTTTCGCTCGGCATAAATGCCTGTTCTGAAGGTATAATTCAATTTATACCAATTTATACGATAGATTAATAAATTATTAAATGAAAATTGTTTTTTATAATTTTCGACTTTGAAGGACTTACATGGGATCCAGTGCATTTACATAGAACTGTTCAAGGAATAATTTCGGTTTTATTATCGCTAAAGAAATGTCCATATATTAGATATCAAAGTAGTTCTAATATGGCAAAGAGATTAGCAGAAAAAATAAGGGAAGTGCTCAGTAAAGAATCTAACTCTTTTGAATTCAGACAAGAATCTAATCCTATCCTTTTGATAGTTGATAGAAGAGATGATCCTGTTACACCTTTGTTAAACCAGTGGACATATCAAGCAATGGTACACGAACTATTGACAATCAACAATAATCGTGTTAATTTGTCTCATGTAAAAGGCATTTCAAAAGAATTGAAAGAAGTTGTTCTCAGTGCAGAACATGATGATTTTTACGCAAATGTAAGAAAATTCTTTATACAGTACCTTAATCATATATTCATATTAGAATTAACAAAAATAATGATATGAATTAATAAAAATATTTTTGTATACATGATATTTTATAATTACGTAATGACATATTTTACTTTTTATGAAAATCTTTTTGTGTTAAAAGAATATATTCTTAAACAGAACTTGTATCTAAACTTTGGTGAAATTGGGCAAACGATAAAAGAATTGATGGAAGAATTTCAAAAGAAAGCAAAAAAGCATCAAAAAGTTGAAAGTATTGCCGACATGAAGCACTTTGTAGAAACATATCCACTTTTCAAGAAACTTTCTGGCACTGTATCGAAACATGTTACAGTAGTCGGAGAACTTTCGTCTCTTGTCGAAAAGCATAATTTATTAGAAGTATCAGAACTGGAACAGGAACTAAGTTGTCAAACGGATCATTCCTCGCAGGTAATTTATTGATATCTGCAACGTATTTTTACATTTATATATATTTGTTAATTTTTCTATTTACAGTTGCAAAAAATAAAAGCACTTATCAATAATCAAAAAATACGAGATATCGATACCGTTCGGCTTGTTATGCTTTATGCACTTCATTATGAAAAATATGCGAGTAATGACATAAACGGTTTAATAGAATTACTTAAAAAGAGGAATGTTTCAGACAAATATATCAAGGTATTTTTCCTATTATAAGATTTATATTTTTATAAAAATATATGTATGTAATATTCAAATATCATTTCTAGCTTGTATATAATATATTAGAGTATAGTGGTGTTAATACAAGACAGAATAATTTATTTGATCGAGAAGCAGTTGCCAAAATAACAAAAAAACTATTTAAAGGATTAAGTGGGGTAGATAATATATATACACAGCATTGTCCTTTAATAAATGAAACATTAGAGGACATAATAAAAGGAAAATTAAGCACACAAGCGTTTTCATATCTTGGTAATATGATAATGTCACGAAGGTAAATTATCTGTATATTAAATAGAAATATATGTGCCATATATTAAACATCAATTAGTATATAATTATTCTATCTATAGACCTCAAGATATAATAGTATTCATAATCGGAGGTGCTACTTATGAAGAAAGTCTGGCTGTTTATAATTTAAATAAGCAAAATCCGGGAATAAAGATTATTTTAGGTGGTACCACTATCCATAATTTTAAAAGTTTTGCGGAAGAAGTACACCATGCTACTAGCGGCATATTAATGCGATATAAAATTGGAAAAAATTAACAATGTTGAGAAATATCATCATATATCCCAAAATATTTATTCCATATATATTTTGGTATCTATACATCACATAATATCCTTTTCTTTTTTCTCACGAATATAGTATTCCACACCAAGAATTTCCAACAGAAATTATTATAATACATTATACGAAATAAGATATACTCTCTCTTTCTTTAGCAGTTACATATTTCCTATTTTTATCATGAATAATTTCCTTTTTGCTAATTGTTATTCATCTTCCTCATCATCCAATATATATTCTGCCGACATATCTGAGATTTCGTCATCCTGTACTGGTACCTTTAACAAACATGCATTATTTTAATTAATATCGCAAAGAACATAAAGAAAGATATAGGTATGATGTATTAATTGTTAAATTCGTCTTTTCATCTATACATTTGTTTTTAAATATGTAAGTTCAAAGTGTTTTTTATAGCAATTTCTTAATTATCTTGATAATATATATTATTTCTACATTATCTTGTGATATATATTTATTATACACAGGATGCTAAATTTCAAACATAATAGGCCGAATATCTCGATAATCAAATAGAATATCGAGATCCGGTTTTTTTTAGGTTGTATTGTTTCAAGGCGGACAAATTTTGATAAAAAGAATTTGACTTTGGATGGACGCGTCAAAAAAAGACTAGACCTCGATATTTCATTTAGTTATCGAGATATTCGGTCTGTTACATTTGAAATTTAGCACCCTGTACTTTTATTAAACTTCATAAAAATTTTGTTAAAACAAACTCCATTTAAAGTTAAATAAAAAATAAGATCTTTTTTCATCTCTAAAATTTAATACATTCTTAATTGTTTATTACTTAATTATTATCAATCTATCAACATTTTATTAAGGAATAATGTTCTAAATTATTTATATTATTTCATGTTTGATGTTGATGTACACCATGATATAAAAAAAATTAATAGGCATTAAATATGATTGAATGTTTTTATCAAGTATATTAGTAAAGTTTTTATATCACTTCTCTCTGAGATATTTTGCATATATAACTCTATGTGTATCTCTATATTATTATATGTAACTATTTACATAGGAATGTAATTTATCCATTTTCAAATATACAAGCTAAATACAAATGAACTACTTATAAATAACTGATTGAGCATATGTATGTGTGTATAAGTAACTAAACTTATAATAATGCAATGAAAATATGTAATGAAAAGCAAAAATAATGTATAAAGTAATGTATTATGTGTATAAAAGTTGATATTAATTGGTTAATTTCCATATATGAAAATGTTATCAACGTGCAGCTAATACTCACGTCTTCTTTTCTTCTTAGGAACCTTAATAAATTTTCTGCTTCTTAATAAATATATTAGCACCTACAAATAAAGCTATTTGTAGCTTCAATGTCAATATTTGCATTATTTTATCTTTAGAAAGATCTATGTAAAAAACGTAATTCTAACATGAAGAAACTTTATTTTTTATATTACAAATATACTTTTCATTTTTAATTAATGCATTTTACTATGTATGAAACATATTAATGCAATCCAATACTAAAATAAATACATAGAAATAATCATTATATAGATATTTCGTTTTTTGCAACGAATTTTACTAACAATTTTAAGAAATTTACTAAATCTATTTTTTTTTAGGCAAATAAATAAAGTTTGTATCAAGATAGATATAGATATTTCAATTATGATAAAAAATATATATATATATATATATATATATATATATATATATATATATATAAAGAATGTACCAATAAAAAAATAGAGAAACCAATTAATATCTAACAAAACTTTATACTTGTAAAAATAATTCTTTGTTTCTATTTTTGTCTATGTCTTTGTCTACTATTCTCTGTCTTACAAGAGAACTTCGTGAACCCGAAACATGTAGGAGGGGGGGGGGGGGGGTTACTAGATGAATTTAGAAATTTTCAGTTGCCAAAAACAGTTCTAAGGAATGAAAGCATCCCTTATATGCAGAGCGACTTTTTGCTTTTCTCAATATATCTCAAAAATTATTTGAGATATCAAAAAATGTTTTATACAAAAGTTTTATGGTAAAAACAATTCTATTTAACTATATTAATAAAATTTGAAAAAAGATTTCTTTTCTAAATTTTTTTATATCTCTTTTATATCGAATAGTTTTCGAGCTATTGAGAAAAGCAAAAAGCTGCTCTATATATGAGGGGTGCTTTCACCCCTTAGAACCGTTTTTGGGCCGCAACTGCAAATTTCTAAATTCATCTATTGACTCCCCTCTCCCTACATGTCTGTAAAGTTTCATTAAAATCAGAATTTTCGAGTTCGCGAGATTCCCTTGTTAGTCTTAATAAACAAAAAGAAAGATTCTAAGAATATTAAACTATACAGACACATTATATATGCAATGATATATATTTTATCAAATTTTCTTTTTCTGTATAAAAAAAGGAACTTACCTCTACAATACCAGTAGATAATGCATATCCTGCCATTGCCAACGTAGCAACAAATGCAGCAAGAATTTGATTCCTTCTTTTATTTGGAAATTCGCAATCGCTATCTTCTCCTAATTCAGCGTTTTTTTCAGCTTTATCCTTTTCATAAGTCTGATATTCATACTCAAAATACCTTTGTGATATACGCGACACATACTTCACTAGATTTGTGCAATTCTTCAGATGATTTTGTAGAACTGGATTTGGTAATGGTGCCTTGAGTAATGGTGCTAAATACGAATACACAATAGCGTCTATCATGCTAGGTTGTTGTCCAAAAAAAAAATCTCCATCTCCAAGTCTTATAGATAATAATGTCAAACATTTTTGTGCCTCTGAATATACCTATTGTTATATAAATTGTTAAAATTAATGTAAAAAATAGTAGAAATTTTTGTGCTTAAATTATATTTTTTCTATTTATAGAAATAGTTTTTAAGAACACATTTAAAAAGTTTCAAATTATTTTATATGTTATATATATATATATATATATATATATATATATATATATATATATATATATATATATATATATACACCTCATTTTCGATAACATCTATGTTATCTTCCATAGAATATAAACTTTGCATCAATATGTGTGCTTGCCGTTCGAACTTTCCTGGGTAATAGAATTTAAATGGAAAGGGCAATGCTTTGCAATACCATGGTCTAATTAATTCATCTAGATTTTTTTTATCTATCCACCTAAAAATGATTGTAATAGTAGTACATTCTGTTTTGTGATATATTTGTTATAAAAAATATAAAAAGTAATAATGAGATGCAATGTTCATCAAAAAAATGATAGCTACAATAAAATATACTTGTTAATTATCTATCAAGCTACTAATATTATTTTTGTAAAATTATAGAATTGAATAAACATGTATGCATTGATCAGAATAATGTACAATTTATATTTAAAAATGGACATTTTAATATTATTTATGCTGAGGTATTTTGAGTAAGTAATTCAAATAATTTATTTATTTAAATAACAGTAATGGTATATGAATCAAAGATATAACTCTAAAAAATAATTAGTCATTTGCATTTTATGCTTTATTTCGTTGTTCAGAAAACTATTCTTTCTAGATAAGATCTGAAATTGCAAATAGTTTTTAATTGACAACATTTAGATAATATAAAAACCATCTTGCTAACACTTTAAAAGCAAAAAGTAAAAAAATTTCCAACAATATTGACAAATAAGGAAGTTAATTCTTTAACCAATTTAACTAATAGATAAAATTTTCAAATACCTTCCATCACAAATGACTATTTAATACAGAATATATTCTTTTATTATTTAAATTTCATATAAATCATATTATAAATTGCATATCATTCTAGGTACATTTATATACATTTCAGTACATTTCATACCATATAAATTGCAAGGCTGGATACAACTTTTCCTTAAGCAAAGCATCATATGCCATGACGTCTGCACATTGCTTATCAGTTAATGTGTAGTCAGAATTATAATGTTTTGCTCTAAAAAATGGCAATATATCTTTAACTGTATCCAAAGTATTTAGACCTGCCCTAAGCAATGGTAATCGACCATTTGGGGTTTTAAATGGATTGCTTGATAGATTTATTTTCAAAGGTACCCCACTGAATTTAGCATATGCCTATAAATAACATGATACTACATATATTAAGAAACAAATACTATTATTTAATTATAAATTAATCGTTAAGATATAAGTTTTTAATAGCAAAGCAATTGTAATATTTGATAGTAAATACATTATTATATTATAATTCAGATAGCTAAAGTTGAGACAAAATGACTGCGCCAACACCTAATGTTTTATAAATAGACTTGGATAATATAATTAATATACAGTGAGACAGACAAAAGTTTATGATAAACTTTAATTTTTCTCTCACTTTTATTTCACTGATATAACATCCAGTCAATAGTTTAAACATCTCTCAACATCTATATATTCTATATATTATTTTTAAATATCTCTCAAAACTAATAGGTATCCTCTTAACATCTTCAGTCAATTTAAAGATCATTTTCCCTCGATAAAAATATCGAAAGAAATCATAATTTATCGCTTTTTATTATTGTGTATCTTTGTATGTATATAATTAAATTTCAAATTAAAATTCTATTCTAAAAGAATTATCTGAAAGAATCATCAAATGATTGAAATTGTATAAATTAAAATCATTCTGTTATATCAATTTTCTCTCTCAACATTTTTAATTTGTTAGAAATTCCCTCATTTCCATCAGTTAATCACTGGAAAGCTGTAGATGCCTCGATATTTGAGAGAAAATAAATTCTTAATTAACTAGAGAATCTATAGCAATATTTGATGATCTTGGGAAATTCTAGATATTCACTGCTTTAATACCGAGCGAATTTTTTGTGTCATATAAAAATTATTGTCATAAATTGATCATTAATCGACTAGCCCATGTGCGTATCATAACCCGTACATACCAGGACTTGTAAACATTCTATATCGACTGACGGAAGACCCCAGTCACCTTTCCATATATCCAATTGCAATATCTCAGCATTAGCCATTTCCGAAAACTTGCATCGCCAGCAAAATATAGCGCGTCCACTCAATAATACTTAGCATATAACTATGTAATCTTTTGGTAAACAATGTAGCATCATGCTATCATGCTGCACATTGTACATATACAGGTTAGATTAGTTTTATAAAGACCTATGAACGGCAATAAAGCAAATGCACACAGAAAACAGAAAATTTGATCAAAAAGAGTAACTTTGTCCTGATTGGTTAATCAAATGCTACTTTTTCGAATGTAATCTATGTGGATAGACCTTTAAGAATATATATCCGTGACCTGTGTATCATCTATAATAATGATTATCTTATGCGCGCGCGAGCATGTATAATGCGTGTATATATGCATATATATTATACCCATAAAGAGTATTTTACATTTATATTCAATTGATTATAAATTGATAAGAATGACAAATGGAAAATGTAATTGTTATCACGAGTAATGTAGATTTTTAGAATTTGCAAAAAGAGAAGGTATAGTAATTGATAATAACTAGACATTTGTCTTCATCATATTGCTATGATAAAATGTTTAACACACTCACACCGTTTGTATATTGGGCCCAAACGGAGAATCAAATCACATTAAAAGTGGACCTGACTGATGTAAAGGTACAATATATATATATATACTAAATATACCTGAAAGAGAAAAAATATTTTTTAATTTTATAAGTATAATATTTATTTACCTCTCTTCCTCAAAAAATTATTGTAACCTATTTGTTACAGGATTATAATATTGATCTAAAAAAAACTACATTGCAAGTTACAGCCTATGGCCAGGGAGCAAAAGGCCTGAATAATTACAGCTTTAATCTGAATTTTTATTCGCCTATTGATCCAAATGTAATAACAAATTCATAAATTAATTTTTGTATATATTTATATAATACAAAATTATTTAATAAATAAATATTAAATTAAAAATGTGCTTTGTATGTAATACTATAGGAGAGTAATTACAAAGTAATTGATCGTCAAATAGACTTTGTCTTGAAAAAGAAATGTAGCAGTTGGTGGCCAAGATTAATAAGTCAACCACAAAAGCCTTCATGGCTTAAGATTGATTTTGATAAATGGAAAAGCGAGGATGTGGATGACAATGATGATGAAAAGCGTAATATTTGTAATGATTATCCTGACATGTATGATAAACTGCACAAAGAAGAATTTGGCTATAGAAAAGGTATATATTGTAATAATATTATAACATTGATATATCTCACATATTCTTTCAGAGGATCTCACAAAGGTGTACCTAGTGATATATAATCTCTTTCAATTTGTCGGCTTCATTTATGTACTTGCTATAATGGGTATACGATACTCACGAGATGGGCCAGGTACATTTACATCTACATTTTTTAAATACTTTCATTCTTTTGGTACAAGAGAAACAAACACTCGAAATTTCATTAGAGCTTTATTAGCAAGAACTCTTTGTATGCATTGAAATTTATAATAGTATGAAAAATATTTTAGAAACTTAAAATAATCTTAAAATATAATATATATATATATATATATATATATGTGTGTTTTTTAGATTTCATGAAAGAAACATATGCAGCAGTTGGCAGTCCACTCAAGTTTATACAACTTTTACAATTTTTAGAGGTAATGCATCCTTTATTTGGATATACAAAAAGTAGCACACTTGTATCCTTCTTACAAGTGGGAGGTAGGGGGTTTGTGTTGTTTTTTATGATTGATGCCGAATCTCGTATGCAAACTAAACCAGTCGTTTTCTATCTATTTCTAATATGGAGCATAATAGAGATAGTCAGATATCCATACTATATTACACAGTTATTAAATATTGAAATATCGTTTTTAACATGGTTGAGATATACCCTATGGATACCATTATACCCATTAGGTTTTGTATGCGAGGGTATCATAATATTGCGGAATATTCCGTATTTTGAGGAAACTCAGAAATTCACAATTTCCTTACCGAATACATATAATTTCGCTCTTCACTTCCCGTCTGTTATGAGACTTTATTTACTTCTATTACTCTTGCCTGGAATATATACAATAATGTCCCGTATGAATCAATTACGCTCTAGAAAACTTGGAAAATCTACTATTAAGAGAAAATATAAATAATTTGCAATGTAACTTCAAGCTCATTTTCTATATTCTTCATTTTATCTCTGTAATTACTCTTATACAAAAGATTGATGGAAAAAGAGATGGAGTGTTAGTAGGTGAAGGTGGAAAATATAATATTATAGTAACTCTGCTTTAATATATACAGTTTTTTTTAATAATACTGTAATTTTGTATAGATGTGTTTTATATTATTTTTAATTGTATAGTATTTTTTTTTTACAAACAAAGTTATATTAAATCTGCATTAGCTGCCTAAGCTGATTTAGCTGATTTTATCTTATGATTCTGCATTCATTACTTAATGTATATATTTCAAATAAAAAGAGCAATACCAAAGTTAATATTAAGACATTGATTTTTTGCATGTCTTCAATACAAATATTGTATATGAAAAAATATAATAAATCATGTAAATAAGACAAATATTGTTGAATCTACACTACAATATAACTACACAATACAATACATAATTGATGTGGAATATAGGTTTATACGAATTGTCTTGGAAAGATAAAAATGATATGCAGTTCGTTGTTTATAGCATAGGAAATATATAATTTTATTCTCACTATTTATATATATATAAAAAAAAAAACATAATTTGGAGAAAAAGCATAAGCGCATGCAATAATTCCCTTTTCCAATATTATACATACAAATGATATCGATATTCTTGCTTGACATATATCGATATTCGTTACGATTTACGATTCTAGAGTTTCTAAGCAACTTCGGAAGGTTTGTAAGCACAAGCACGTTGCTTGTGAAATTAATTTCCTACAATTTTATATTTGATTGATTTTATGCAACACATACGATTTATTCCATCTAGTTGAGACATGTGAAATAAATAATATTTAATATTTAGATTTCAACGAAGTCTCATATAATTTTGATTAATGTGTTATACGATAAATTTTCTAACCATTAATATACGGAATTCGGTTATGTGATGTGATACACAATAAACATAATAAATGATATATATTTTGATTTAAATCTAAATTATTAAAAATGTATCCTATGGATTTGACAAAGACGATTCCATCGGACAGTGAAAATAAAAATGTGTTCCTAAATGACGCCGAATTAGACAAAATCGCTCTATTTCTTGTTGGGAATCAACAACGTTTTAGAGAAAATATCATAATTCCCAGAATGCTGGGACCTGTACAAATAAAAACGATTGAAGAGAAAAGAATAGAAAGTGTAATGGAAAGTTGTGCATTTAAAAGCATCATGAGTTGCGTCATTGGTATATATTCTACCATTCTATTCTGTATATGTATATAGTATATGTATTGAACACAGAGACAAATTAACAAATATTAAACGATAGAAAATATAAAAATATTAAAAATATATTGCATTAATTAAAGCATCCATTTGTTTAGGCTATGGCTTAGGAGCAGCTATTGGACTATTCTCTTCTAGTGTAAATCCTAATGTAGCGAGTGTTGAAAAGCAACAAACCGCACGAGAAATATTTAAAGAGATGAAAAGTACAACACTTAGTTATGCAAAAAACTTTGCAGTTGTTGGATGCATATTTTCTGCCATTGAATGCACGATAGAATCGGTAATTCAATTACCCAAACGTCTGTTATTTTCATATATGATAATAATTTATTGTTTTGCCTGATTATGCATACCTTGATGTATTGTAAAAATTGTTAATTAATTTCAGTATAGAGGTAAAACTGATTGGAAAAATGGTACATACGCAGGTGGCTTAACAGGTGGACTAATCGGCTTAAGAGGTATTTATCATATTAGCGCATTATAAATTATTTTTTTATGTATTCCATTTAATTATTAAGCTACTTAATTCCCTATCATTCTTTATAGCTGGTATAAAAGCAGGCATAGTTGGTGCTGCAGGTTTTGCAGCATTCTCAACAGCAATAGACTATTATATGCATAGATCTTAAATTACACAATTTAAGTTGGTTAGAATATATATATATTTGTATAAAAGATATAAAAATTTGTGTGTGGGTAGTTATGTATCTGTACAAAATTTATAAAAACACGGAAATGTTTTAAATGTAAAAATACTCATAAAACTAGTATTATGTGACTGAAGAATTGCAGGTGTAAAATATATTGTTTTTAATATCAATTTTTACTGCCTAATATATTAATATTTGCTCAAAATTATATGAAACTTTTCCTACATCTGATCACATTTCACATATTTCGTTGTTTATATTGTATGAAACAATTTGCGTAACACTCATATGCAATACACACATAGAAGATTACAAAATCTTAAGTCACATTTATCTTAAACATTATGTTTTTTACTTCTATCAACATACTGATAATATGGATATCTAGAGAAATACATCTACCTTCTTTCTCTTTATTATTCACATATTTTACGTGATTCGTACAACTCGAAAAACAAAAGTTAAAAATATTCAACCAAGAAACGAAATATATATAGATTAAGTATATAAATATATTTAAAATTAACTTTGGATTCTTCTCAAAGTGGTTTTGCACATTTATACTTCTTTGTTTCTAGATCAGTTAATCTTAAACAGTACAAGATTGCCTCGCTTGTAATAAAAAGGTGAAATATTTCAATATATTTCTATGATTTGACAGAACTGTTTTTGAGAGCTGTGTCAACCTTTTAAAACTTAGATCAATGCTAATAAGTTTTTACATCAATATGAGATTCCTTATTTAATATTAGCATGATATATGTCTTATCATAAAATATTTATTATAAATATATTACTCAATTATGGAAATAATGATTTTTTTTCTTATTCTGCAAGTATCTATAACAAATCATTCATGATTTCCAACAAATAAATTACATATTTATGCAATATAAAAAAATTTCCATTCCTTATGTACGTGTTTATATGTTAATATTAAAACCATGATAATGACAAAAATTGCAAGGCACTTTTCACATTCTGTTGTTTTTTTTTTTTTTCGTTATATTACATAATTATTTTTTACCTGAGATAAAATTTTTACTATGTTATACATATATACATATATAAAATGTTTGATATTTTTTTCTTTCAATAAAAGATATATAGTTAACATATAGAAAAATGCTCTCCCTCCCACATCTGTAGATATTGTAAATAAAGTTATTAAAACTCTTAATCATATTTTATATACTAGACACTTGCATTCATAATCTTAATCTTGCAATCTTGTGATCATTGCTCTTGTTTTATATTTTCTTTTAATAAAATCTTTTTTAAATCTCCTTATTACACATATGCATAAATTTATGATATGAATAAAATCTTGAACAGTGCTATCAATTAAAAAAGAATAAAACAAAATTATATAAGAAATTAATAAACTATGCAGACCCAAATTTTACAAATAGATTCTCAATTTTTATACATACAATAAAAATTTTATAAATAGTGCAATTCTTCAAGTATCTAAATAAATTTTGTTAAGAAAATTTGATAAGAATAAGCTATTAAAGTGTTTTTCCTGCCAACCTTATATGCAAACATTTGTTTCATACTGTTACAATTTCAAATCGATTTTGTTATTCGTTCTGAACAGGACATTGATAGCTAATAAATATAAAGAATTCTCTCTTTCATACAATGTACACAATTCTGGAAAAGTTATATCAAAGACAGATTCCATTATTTTTTATATTCTTATGAAATATCTATAAAACGCGTAATGTGTATATCAAAATGAGATTATTCTTATGAAGATAAATCTAGAAAAATAATACCAAATCAATACCTTGATCATGTAAGTTAGTAAAAAAGTTTTATAAATCTTTTTGGCACTCGTAACAGTGAAAAGTCACTTTCTTCACATATCAGTATAAAAATGCATGTTTGATCAAGGTTGTTGTTGTTGCATTTGTGCTTGCATCACAGCCAGCAATTCCTGCATATGTCGTATTTCTGCTTCCTTTTCTTGCAAAATGCGATCCTTTTCTGACACTGTGCTGTTCTTGTCGGATTCAGCAAGACTGTAAATAAAGAGAAGAAAGTTGAATACTATGCAAGCATAAAACTAGTAATAAAACGAAATATTACACTTACGTTTGACGTCGAGGCGGTACTGGAGCTCCCTTTGCCAATCTCTCGCTACGGTAATTTTCATAATGTACCTCTTGCGTTACTTCCTGTAAATCTTGCATATGTGTACTATAAAAAGATAGAATATCATTAGAACTATATATACATCACAGCATTATATAATTATAACAATAAAAGAAGACAACTTACATGAGCATCGTCCTTAATTTGATGAAATCGCAATGATCGGGATTTTCCACTTCAACAACACCCCACGAATACACTCGACCTCGTACTCTTTTTCCTTTGACCTCAATTAAACTATTTGCACCACATACTGCAAATGGAACAGCCTCTTTTAATTGACGTACTTGTTCTTTGTAATCCTCATCCTCGTCACTATCACAGTCTGGTAAAGGATATATTTTGATTCCACTGCCTTCAATCTCTTCCATAACTCTTTTTTTCAGACGCAGGACTTCTTTTTTGGTAAGTACATCAGCTTTTGCTATTACAGGTACTATATTAACTTTGTTATGAAGTTGCTTCATAAATTCAATGTCTAATGGCTTCAATCTGAAAACAAGTACAAAATTAGAGAAAGAAAAGAGATTATAAATTTATAGTATAAATTTCATATAAAAAATAAGCAGAAACTAACTTGAAAAATAAATCTTAATTATAGATTTTATTATGTCTATTTTTAATTCTAAATAACTAATATTACAAGATAATAATTCATACCCATGGCCAAATGGGGAAATAAAATAAAAACAACAATGTATTCTGTTATCTACAATGTTCCTTCTGTTTAAGCCACTTTCGTCACGAAGAAATCTTTCAAATTGATCATCTATGTATTGAATGATAGCTCTAAAACTATCTGTGTTGTCGATTGCATCTCCATAACCAGGTGTATCAACAACTGTTAATCTAAGTTTAACACCTCTTTCTTCAATCTCGACTGTTGAAGCATCAAGTTTGACAGTTTGATTAGTTTTCTCTGTTTAACAATAAATGCAATAAACATTTTAATTCCCTAACAATACACACATTCAAAAGTTTAAAGAATATCTAGAGAATATAAAACATCCTGTTATTGTCATGTTTTATATTCTTTGGATATCCTCTATATATATTTTTTAAATATATGTATTAGGGTTATATATATAGCCATTTGAAAATTATATATACTTCAATGTTATACATTTAAAATTTAAAAAAAGGAAAAGCTGTCAGAATAATAATTCACTTACCTACTGCATCAGGAATTATTCGTTCAGGATACAAATCCGTAAGGAACAAACTATTTACCAAAGTGGATTTTCCAAGACCAGATTCTCCAACAACCATAAGTGTAAACTCAAAACCTTTTTTCACAGATTTCCGATGGACTTGATTAGGTAAATTTGCAAATCCCACGTATCCAGGTGTCTCAAGACTTGCAAACTTGGAAAAAGGAAAACATATATATTTCAGAATTACAATTACTGGAAGTGGAAAATAAATATATGTATTTATTCTAAAATCTTCTTCACATAACATTTTTCATCAAAGTAAAGAATATACATAAATAAATATTTATGCTTGCTAGCTAAAAGCAAATAAATATTAGATGAATATAAATTATCTAATTCGTGTCTGTCTGTTTAAAGATGAAAAATAAAAATATTGAACACATTTAAATAATAGCAATGTAACATATGTATCATAAGCACAAAATATTTTACACTTACTGTTTTTACGCTCTCGCTCGACATGTCGAATGTATCTAAGAACCTGTGTTTCTCTTTACAAAATTCCGAGCAATTCGGTTCAATTTCAAGACTAATGGGCGTCGCGTTAAAAATGTCAGAATATATGTCCACGAGAAAAAGGTTACTTCAGTTAAAGATATATCGCTTCGATCGGCATATTGTTCACGTACGAAAGTTCTGCTCGATACGTAGCGTTTCTCAGAAATATAATCGCACTATAGTAGCTATTGAAAGCTTTGTACTTTTGTACAATCGTATCGTAGTCGAGAGAGAGAGAGAGAGAGAGAGAGAGAGAGAGAGAGAGAGAGAGAGAGAGAGAGAATTTGACGAATAATGGAAAATTCCCTTGCAAATTTTGGAAGCGGATGCAGAATATACCGTACACACACTATACACAGGATACAGCGTTACATTAGATAGGGAGGATATGAGTGCGAGGGGATGGAGAGGACATTATGAATTGGAGTAAGTTAAGGCGTGGCAACCCAATAGCTGAATGCTATTCCGTTATGCGCCCGCAACAAGAAAAATGCAATACAATTTTATATTTGTAATATTATAATCGATTAAATCGATAATGGTGCATTTAGCTTTATACGTTAATACAAAAACTTGATATAAAATAAGATAAAAAATATTTAAATTGAATAATATTAATTACAATTATAAAAAAATATTAATTACAATATATATATGTACATATATTTTATACAAGTTTTATTAATAATAATTATATATATTTATTAATACATATTAAATTAATTGATATATATTATTAAAATTAATATATATGAAATTAATTAATATAACTTATTAATTATTTATATATAGTTATTAATTGTAAAACAAATGTTTTCATTCATCTAAATTTGAATTATATAAGCAAATGAAATTCGATGATTATAAAATACTTAATACTTCTCTCTATTGTCTAAATTTATAGTATATTTAGAGATATAGTTTACAAAATATGAATACACATTGCATTATATATATTCACAATTACAAATTACATTTTATTGTAACTGATATTGCTTATTCTAATATAGTGCACAGATACGAGGCAAACAGCTACTTTATTCAGGAAATAGTATCATATACAAGCATTGTTTTACATAATATTTATTATTATTTCAAATTCTTGTTTCATTTGCTATTTTTACGACGTTTTGCAATTCAACTCTTCAACGTCATTGTTAGCACAGTTAATTCATTACATAATTATTAATATATAATAATAATAATAATAATAAATCGGCGCATTCCCTTTGTATCGTTTCCAATAGCATGTAGAAATTTATTGAACCACTCGCATATATTATATTTCACAATCCATCATTCGAATCGAAAAAAATTATTTAGTATTATTAAACAATTCTATACTATTATATAACGAATGTATGATCTTTTAATGATTGATACACACAATGATCTCTCAGTGTACAGTGAAACGTAAAAATTCTATGGAAGGAAATGAAACTGGTGTATGATCGCCACTTTCTTTTGTACTTCTTTAAACGCGCGCGCGCAGGCTAGTCTCAAGTACAGATAAGAAATACTAGCGCAAGATAAAATATACATGCCGTGATTTATCTATATTTGTGATAGTTTGTACACATACCCTCGATATTATTACAGACACAAAACCCAACATTAAATTGACACGTGTATTAAAATGTATTCAGCTGTGTAGTATCTTAATAATCATCGTTTATGTATATAAATCGCTATCACTATTGGAGCATGCATTGTGCATACACATCTCTTCATGTATATTGTAGTTACAAGTATCCTATTTTCATTGAATCACGCGAAGTTAATTTAAATACAAAAGACATTAGAAGAAAAATATTTATTCTTGATTAAAAAACACGCAGAACTTAGAAGAATTGTAATAAATTTATCGTTATTTATAGCATACTTTTCCTGCCCCCAAGGGTAATACCTTGTAAGAATTTAAAAAATGACATTACAGTTTGATTGTAATATACGAAGAGTCGCCATTAGATTTTTAGGAAACTATAAGGGAATCTTGGATTGATTTTAAAATTTTGTCAACAATGTTTCTTTCCCCAATTTTTCCTTAGGGAAATTGAGACTGATTTTATTGATGATATCATTAATTTTACTTTTCCAACGTTTTCAATTTTTCTTCTCGAGGTTTTGCACCTCCATAAATGGAACTCGTTTTACTCGATTCAGCCATTGCATTCACAGGTTCTTTAACGGTTCTTGGTTTCAGCTCCAAACGTTTCCTTCCAGAAGTGTCTAAAATAATCATTAAATATAATTAAATAAAAATAATATAGATGTAATAAAATTTGCTTTAGATATATGTGATATAAAATTTGTGGCGTATGTATACTATGTCATATCTACATACCTGAAGGGGGAGCATCTTTTTGAAAAGATTCATCAGGGAAGGGTTTTCGATCCGGAGCACTTGCACGCAACGGAGGTTTATTACTATATGATCTGGTAGGTGCGCTTCGTGACCACTCACGATTTCCACCTGTCTCCTCATTGAATTGGCCATAATTGCCTCTATTACTTCTAGAATCCCATCTATCATTACTTTGTCTACTACCTCCTTGTGGGCCTCTATCACTGTATCCTGTATCAATAAAAATAATGATTATATCAAGTATAAAATTTAAAACAAATCAAGTTTTGTTTAACGATATAAGAAAGAGAGGAAACTTTTTGAGCATGTAAACATTAGCATTATATTCGCATAATATAAAATTTTTATCAATTAATATATATTCAATTATTACTATCATTTATGTTATGTATCACTTACTGGAATATGCAGATTTGCTATCAAAATCATCGCCGTATCCACTACGACCAGAATCTCGTCCTTTAAATCCACTTCCACCACCGCTGCCTCCACGACCTCTCCTGTCGAAGCCACCACCTCGATCATTTCTCTTTCCTTCTGCTACATCAATCTTAATCAGGCATTTATCTACTTCTACCGCTCCATCCATTTCCAATGCTGCTTCCAGATCAGCCAGGTCTTCAAACTCGACATAACAGAAGCCTTTAAATCTATAAATAAGATAAAGAATTAAACAATAATGTAATTAATATATATTGATACAACCAATATATTTCTTTTTTCTACAATTAATACTCACTTGTCGGTATCTCTGTCTTTAACTAATCTGATGACTTTGACGTTAAGCTTCTCAAAGATTTTGTCAACATCACCTTGTACAATTCCATTTGGCAAATTTCCCACATATGCAGTATATGGAGGTTCTGTCGGTAATGGTTTTCTGCTTCGGTGACCACTGGAATAATCTCTGAACATATAAAAAATTTTTATGAACAAAACATTTTACAATCGTTCTATAGAGTATTTTATGATATATTCTATTATACACATCTATATTTATAAATCATTATATCTACAAAGTACAATTACATTCTTTGTTGCGTTTAAAATTTAATTTTCCAAAGTTGAAAAAACTCGATAAAGTAGAATATTATTATTTTATTATCTATATAGATTGGGAGGAAAGTAACATTGTTGTTGCTTTTTTTACTTGTACCTTTTTTTGTTTCTAATAAAATTAAAGTCCTGTATTAAGAATACAACATTAGTTTCCTTCTAATCTATTATAAATGTACGTTGGTACAACTTGTCAAAATAAATTTGTCAGTAGTTAATAAGAAATCAGTTTCTTAATATATCACAAGCACATTTGACTGCTTCTATAAAATTACATAGTTTGCTAAATATTCATATATTATTACACATCCATGAAACAATTCAGATTTTATAAAGATTTGACAGATCTTGCAAAGAATAACAGGATATATGTCATGTCATTATTTTCCTATAGTTTTATTTTTATCAATTGTATGGCATTTAGATTTAAGTCAAAAAGTGTATGAAACAAAACATTAGAATTACAAAAACACGTAAGAGCATAATTCTTAAATTAAAATATACAAATGCGGGGTAGAGGCTCTTCTCAGTAAACGAGAAATATCAATTACTCTCATTACTGGTTGCACTAGACTGCTTCACCGAAATTCGCGAATCACAATGCCGTTGCATACTGTGTCCGATTACTATCACACGAAAATCTTCTCCCGCGCGTGCAGCGCACGTGTACCGTCCTCGACTTCGTAGCTTGTTTGCTGTAAATAACTGTCGCGAATCCTAACACGTCGTGTTGACGGTAAAGTTCGACACCGGCCAAAATAAAGCCGCGTGTCAAGAGTATCCCGCAAGGTGTTGCGCCGCATACACTCGCGCGTACATCTCAGCTCGCCTTAACCTTAAAATTACGAGATATTTGCGAGGAACACGCGCATCTTCAACGGCTGGATGAACCGCTTACACGTCGCGAGCGCACAGTTGCCCGAGATTTTTCTGTTGGCGTGACACTGCCGTAAATACGATTGATACTTGCCTTGAATCGTCGTAACTACCTCGACCAGCCATATTGAATGCACGGAACTGACCGGGACCGCGTGAATCGAATCAGTCACCGTATGCGCATCATGGCGCTCTCGCTGATCATTTATTAGATGAAAAATTTCTAACCTACGCGCGTGCACTAGACGAATTTTATTTTGGTAAAACCAGTATAATGACAGATCTTATAAATCATAGTTTAGGCCTACGTAGACGGACTTGCTTAAGGGCATATAATACATTGTACACAACAAATGAAAAATTGGACCAGTCACGCGGCTAATATACGTAGTAATACGGCTTCCTTCAAATTGGACACGTGATTGGCTGCTATGCATACTGATGGTACCAATAAAAAAAATGCTATATTTTTTGGACATTTTCAATTAAGATTATATTTTTTCAATGCTATTTTTTATCAGTGATATTCCTCTCGTACAAATATACTGCAACTTTAATTTATAGTTTTGTCTTATTTTATTTATACGTAATATTTACATAGAAATATTAGTTGGCAATACATTTATACTTATCATTTATTGCAAAATTTTATTTTATTCTTTAGTAATTTTTTAATGTAATGAAAGATCAGATCTCGTCCACTCATAATTCAACTATCACAATGTCATTGGAGATACAAAGTTTTTTAAAAAGTTAAAACTTTTCAGAATTTATGTAAGATTAAACTATATTGTGCATTACAACAAGATATAAATAACACAACTTACCATATGTGAAGTCACTTAAAACTCATGATTTATTAAATTAGTAATTAAATGCTGTATTTTATAATATTCAAGTTTTATTCTTTCATTTTCTAATTGAATAGATATTAAAGTCCAATATAACATACAGAATAAATTAATAATCGAAGAAATAAATCTTGACGTTGAAATATACTTTTGTTTCTTTTAAACATCAATCAACTGGATTTTGTACTACTATTAATATGAATTCCTTATCTGGTGCGACCATAATTTCATGTTTTTTGCTACGTATGCGCAAGAAAGTTAAATCATTTGTTGGATCCAAGTCACGTACGACAGAACGAGCTTTATCTGATAATTGGCTTATCAAACCTGCATATTGAACCGTTGTTGTATTGTCTAACGTTGATTTTATCGGAATACCTAAAATAGATATAATTTTATAAAATTTTTTTTATAATCATAAATAAATCATGTCCATTCTCTCATGTAATACCTTCTGCATTCACTACTATTGTTCCAACTACTCCTTTATGAGACTGAATCCGTTTCATAGTTTCTTCAACCTCTTGTGCCTTAAAATATATATATATATATATATGTATTTTATAAAAAATTTTATCTGGAGTTATATATAAAATTAAGGAATTTTACACGTACCATTTTTTAGTGCAAAATAATCTTGTAATTTTTTGTGGAGAATAGTGCAATATAAAAGTTACAATATACAATAAATTGCTAAGCTGCAAAATCTCACACACCAATTATATTTATAGATTGCGAATTTGTGCAATCTTCTTTCCTTTTTTTCTATGGTTTTTTTCGAATATCACTTTTTTTATTATACACAATGTTATATGCACACACGTACATTAAATGCATTTATTTTGTAAATATATCAAATATGCCTTCTACAGATAGAACATGGCAACGTAACAGAATAACCAATATAATATCTCTTTCTCTTTCTTTCTTCCACGTCCCGCATCATAGCATCTCTACTTTCCGCTTGAAGTGAGTTCCAAACATGACATCACCAAGCATACTTGCATGACTATGTTCAGAGTGAATTCCATTTGACGTTCAAAACGTTTAATGGACCAATCAAGGCGAAGAACCTTGAGCTTCGATGCGAAAATAGCATCAAACGGAACGTATCTTCGATTGACAGAAGCTGTGGTCAGGAAGAAACTAGAAATGCTTCGAAGCTTTTGATTGACCAATCAGGACAAAAAGAGTAAAGATTTATTTATTCTGATTGATCAATGCAATGCTTCGAAGCATTTCTAGCGTCTTCTCGATCGCAGTCAGAGATTTTTGACATTTTATTTCTTATCTTACAGCGTCGCAGGATAATTTTAACTTTCAATCTTGTTTTAGTTATCAAGAGGCATTGAATGAGTATACTTTCATCGAAACTTACAATGAAACCCTTGTCTTAATTATTTATCCTTCTTTATAATCAAAATATAAATAATTATTATTTAATAACGCCTATAGTTTTCATTATATTACATATATCAATAATGCATTTAATACTGAAATGTTTAACATAAATTTAACAGTACTGCTTCTACAAAAAACTTTTGCATTTAAATTTTTATAAGTAAATCTAACACATGTTTATTACAAAAAGACTTTATTACACAACATAGCAAAAAAGATTAATTAGAAAACATTAAATTGTATTTAAGAATATAATTATTCTAATATAAAAGATAATTTTTAAGGTATTTGATATATATACAATCTGATACATTCGAATACAATTTTTGAATGCATGAATTATTCCGTTATTTTTACATCTTAATAACAAGATCTGTACCAATATATTTTGGTAAATTAAGATTATATTGTGACTCTAGCTTCTTGGGCACAAATCGTCCACCCAAATAATGAAATCTTCCTTCAAATTTTGATGCACACATCTTTGGTGCCGTTAAAGATATTAACATTTGTGGTTTTATACCACCTTCTTCTGGTGGACCATTCTCGACATCCCAACCTGATGGTATATCTATACTGCAAATAGGAATGGTTGTATCTTTTAACATGTCAATGATGCGGACAAATGGTTCTCTCACTGGTGGTTTGAAACTGAATCCAAGCAGAGCGTCTATTACAATTGCATATTCTTGTAAAATTGTGGAATCTGTCACTTCCTCTATACATTGATTTTCCAGTATAGGAATATCATTCTCGATACATTGATGTAACAGTCTCTCATATAATACATTACTTGTCCGTTTTGGATAATAAATTTCTGGTAAATATCCAAAATGTTTCAAGTGTCTGGCACAAACAAGGCCATCACCACCGTTGTTGCCTGGCCCACAACATATTAGTACTTTATTCAAGTTTCCAAACAATGGGTAAGATTTTGCAATTGCAATAGCGCAACTTTGTCCAGCCAATTCCATCAATTGATCAACGCTGAATTTATATTTTTCGAACAGATCTTTATCAATATTAATAGCTTCCGATTGATTCAGATATTTCACCATCTTGCTGTATTTTTTTCTCGTAAGTGGAATGGATGATCTATTGGTATGAGAAAGCCTTATTCGTTTCAAACTCTGCAGTTTTAAAGTGAAGGATAAAAATCGTAGCATTTATTAACAAGTAAACTCGTAATGCGATATTGACTAGCCAATTCCAGCTGATCCAAGAAACAAAAATATCATAAATCATAAATCTATTGAACCATTTCATCTTTGTTGTTCACCGAGAGTTAAACAAAGACAGATAATACTCGCAAGCATTGCGATCGTTAAATGGAACGCGCCCTATGTGGCATTTGACACGTTGTTTAATTTTTTGCCTAAAATCCTATCTCATTACTTTATTAATTCATGGTTGTGACATGCGCAACCAAATATAAATGCCTTTATGAGTGCGTTCAAAAATCCTACCCGCAAGGGGAAGTAAAAAAGATTTCTTTGTCCTGATTGGTCAATTCAATGCTACTTTAGTCCACAGATAGGATTTTCGAACGCATCCTAGAACTATACCTTAGAACGAGTACTGTCAAATGGCGAACGCTAATAGATCGTAGTTATTATTCTTTCTAAAGTTAGCTCATCCGGAACGACTAGTTGACAACTAACGACTGACAAGTTATACTTGTAGCCATGAACGGTACTTTTACTGTCACTTTCAATATGTCAGAACGATAATTTATCTCTCTTTCTTAATGACGTTCTTGTAAATCGTCTATTAGTTGCACCACCATGATTTCTACAGCCCCATTTGTTTCGTTATTTCTCTTCTTGCTCAACGCTCAGGCAGGTCCTGTGTCTCCACACCCAAAGTTGTTAGTCGTTTCTTACGATGCGTTCAGGTAAGGCAAATGATATATATATATATATATATATATATATATATATATATGTATGAAAATATAAATATATTGTTTAAAAAAACCGCTATTTTTCTTGCAGATACAACTATTTTGAGAGAAACCTTACACCGTTCATGAGCCAGTTGAAAGCAGAAGGCACTCATGCGGACTATATGATGAACATTTTTGTCACCAAAACTTTTCCTAATCATCATACGATGGCAACAGGATTATATGCGGAAACACATGGGGTTGTAGATAACGAATTTTATGATCCAATCGTTCATAACGTTACAAAATATTCATACAAGTTGTATCATTATGATAACAGTATTCTTCCTATTTGGGTATGTAGAGAGATAGTAATTATTATTATATTTAGTATTTTGAATATATTTTTAGTCTAATATATGTTCTATTAATGTATAATGTATAGACGGTAAATGAAAAAAATGGCAGGCATAGTGGTACAATGATGTGGCCAGGTTCTGTGTTTGAGTATCAAGGAATATCACCTACCTTTGCACAGGTGTGCATATTATGGAACAATATAATGAAATTTTATAAGAATATAGAGATTATATTAACAAGCGAATATTTCAGCCATTTAATGATACAATTCCATGGAAAGACAGGGTTGATACATTAATATCATGGTTTGTACATCCCACAAATCCAATAAATCTGGGAATACTGTACATCGAGGAACCAGATTACCACGGTCACGCTGTAGGGATTAATAGTCCTGAATTTAATGAAATTCTAAAAAAGCTAGACAATATTACAAGATACATGCATGATAAAATTGATCATTATGGCTTGACAGATCTTAATGTAATACACTTAAGCGATCATGGCATGGCATCGGTTACAATGGAAAGAATAATTAATTTAGCAAATTATATAAATGCTAGCGATTATACATTTGTAGGCACTTCTCCAGGATTACATATTTTTCCAAATCCTGGTAAAGTTGTTTTATAATATATGTGAGTTATGTAGAATTAATATTTATATGTTATTATATATTTTTTTTTTATATTCTGTCTAGGAAAAGAAGAGTTGATTTATCAGAAATTAAAGTTTGCTGCAGAAAAAACGAGCACGTTTAAAGTATATAAAAAAGAAGATATTCCCAAAAAGTATCATTACGGCAATAATACTCGTATAGGACCTATTTTCGTCATAGCCGAAGTTGGATATGCATTTCAAAATCTTTATGATGCTATAGAATATTATAAAAAGAAATTTAATATTACGGGTATAATTTTATATTGTTTATTCTATTTAATTTATTGCTGTATCATTGTGTGTTATTATTGTTAATGTGCAACCTATTATAGTCCCATGGTGAATGGTACTATTCTCTTTTAGTTAACAATCAGACAGAATTTGGACTGCATGGTTACAATAATGAAGCTATGGAGATGCATCCCTTTTTCTTTGCTAATGGTCCTGCTTTTATACCAGGATGTGAATTAGAACCTTTTAATAACACAGACTTATTTCCTCTATTTTGTAAAATACTTGACTTGAGCTGTCCTGTGGTTAATGGTACTTTATCTCATTTAACAAAGTGCCTTAGAACACGATCGAAAGATGTATCGGTATCTATATATAGAATTCCTAGAATACTATGTAAGTATTCATCTTTTAATACAATTATATAATTTTTCTGTTAGATTATAACATTATGTTAACATTAGTTACAGGTATGATAACCGTTGCAATATTATTAGGAATTACAGTAACGGCGATAATATTTTATAGGAAAAAACAAAGATTAGCGCATGGTTATAGGTAAATAATATATGATAAATATTAATATAAACTAGAATATTCTCAATCTGAAAGTTTTGAAAAAATTTGAATTTTTCTTTCTCTTTTTTTCTAAATAAATTTCTTAGTATTTTATTTTATTTAAACTGATGAATGTTTACATTATTAAGAAGATTTAGTAACAAAATTATTTTCATTTTTCAGAAAATCATATTATACACTGGGCGAATAATATTTTACGATTGATAATAAATATGGTATTATTTATATTTTGATCATTAATTAATGACATATGTAAGAAATACATTAAATTGGAATATCATGACAAATCATTATGTTTTTAGTAATATATATATATATATATATACATGCAATACATAATTAATTTTTAATCTCCTTATGTAAATTTTATGTTTATATATTTTTATATATAAAAACATGTTACTGGTTCAAAGATATCAAATCTGACTAATCTAGGTGCTTAGCAATATTATGTAATACAGAATTCTTAGATATTTAAAATTTTAAGATTTTGCTCAATCACATAAGACAGAAACACATAAAAAATTAATGGTATTTATGATATAACTAAAGCAACCATGATATAATACTTGCGTAATCTAATTATTGTAAATGTGTATATATATATATATATATATATATATATATATATATATATATATAAAATAATAAATATTTCTGAATGAATATGTCTTAATATTAATATCAATCAATCTTTATTTCTGGAATGATACTGGATGAATCAAATTTAACAGCTTTGGAGTGAGAGTTCAATTCCTCATTTATGAAAAAATTTTGCTTTCGAATAACTTTTAAAAAAAGAGAAAAAGATATTTATATATCGTACGCTCTATCTTATATATTTACTTTTATTCTCTAATCATTTATTTCATATTTTCCATGCAAGTTATGTCACAAAATAAAAAGTTTCACAACGAAAACACTATCTTACGAAGGATTAAGTATTTCTTCATTTTTTTTCTGTTCCACACATATTTAATTATCTGATTTAATTACGCAACTATCTTATTATCGGCCGGATCCCTTTAAAAACCGATCACGAGCAAGGTATATAAATTAAAACAATTTGCATTAAATTATTCCACACGAAAGTTTTTATGATATTTATTACGGAACCTCTCGGCACATAAGTGCAATAAAAAATGTTTCCCTGTTTGATCCCCGCTCCTACGTTAATGACGATATAATTGTCGTACAACAGCTTTCTCTAAAGCGCAGGCAATGTTCCAAGAAAGATTTGAAATTGAATGAAACAGCCAACTATATTTTGCAATATCGTTCTTTGTTAAATTAATTCAGTATTAATAATAAAAGTATCATGCAAAAAATAAATATATCAATTTATATATTACAATTAATATAATAATTTAAATTATTGTACTATATATATATATACACGTTTTTTAAATAGAAATGCGTAGACATGTAAACGATTATATATATGCACATGTCTTTCCTGAATAAGAACAGGGCGTGAAACGTTCTGTAACACCTTTTCTGTAGAGCTCCGAGCTTCGAGATTATATAAATACGATATGGAAGGAGAATTCATGAAAACTGCACTAGATCTAGAATTTCATCTAAATAAAACATGTAGCATTGATATATGTATACATTCAAGATATTTCCAGTGTATAAAATTGATTACACATGTACGATGACTCATATATTGAATTATTTATAGAATGCTTAATGATTAATCTACTTAACAAAAGTATCACATATATAATTGCTATTTATAATAAAATCGGTGGACATAAAAATATTTTATGTTCTAATTTTACTTTCTGTTTACGACTTAAATATAAATTGATTTATATATCAATGAGTTTATTTACTATAGAGTAAATTTTATTTTAATTGTCAATTATTATTCCTGATCACAATTGTGGTAAATTTTATATATATATTTGTGTGTATATCTTGTCGAAAAATATTACTGATATATAGTTTTCAGTGCTGCTGAACATATTATTAATAGTTTTTCAATCAACTTTTTAATTTATTGTAACATTACACGATAAATCACTTGGAATATTGAATAATTAAGTTATATCGACAAATATATAGCTCTATAGTATAAAATTTTGATGTATTGCCATAAGTTATGATTATAAGAGCAAAGAGATAATAGTATCAAAAGTTCCATGACAGGATATTTCGCGTAATCGTTGATGACAGTTTATCTGTCATATCACGACAGACAATCGTATATTAACGATTACCACTATTTAATTACGGACAATTACGATTTCGTGATAAACAACATTGTTCGTAATCTTGACGGTGCTCTCGAAAGATATCGCGACAATTGCGTAGATAAGATCATTTTGTATTTCTTCGTTTGCCGTTGATTAGAGAGCGAACAATAAGATATACGCTCTTTTGCAGTCTTATAAAAATATATTGAAATATACACTAATCGTATATACTCTATAGTCCTGACTCGATCAGATAAACATTGATAAGTATAAGTAAGAGAAACCTCGCGGCAATATAATAGCGTAAATGCTATCTGAATCACTAGGTCAAGTGATTTATAATTGCAGGCGTGCGTATACGCACACATATTTTATACACACACAATAACTTTCTGGAATTATATCTTTTTGTTAAGTAAATCAGTTATAGACTAGTGAGTCAGATAGCGATTGTGCACTATTAATCGTATCCTTATAATGAAATTTTGCAAACTTGTATTAATTAAAGTGATTTAAACAATATATGTAATGCATATATTTGTATAAAAATCATGTTGTTCTTTTAAAGCCTCGCTTTTATGCAAATTTGAATTCCTCTATATATTCTTTTATCAAGTGCCAGAGAAGAATAATAAAGAAGTAAAAGATGTTTGCGTCTTAAAATAAATTTCTTTAACGAAAAATCTAATTAAAATCTTCTTTGCAAATTATTATTAAAAATCGGAATTTTTTTATCTGCGACACACTCTAATGGAGTATCTTCTTTCTCAATTTTTAAACATGATTTTTACAATCTTTTTCCGCGCACATTCAATGTTTATAATTGTTACTGTTTTATAAATTGTTTCATTACATTGTGTATCTCTCTATGCATATAGATGTTGCAGACTTTTTTTTTTATATATATATATATTATGTATTATATTATCTCTCTTTCTCTTTACACGTTTCTCTCGTGAGTGTTTAAACTGGAATTATCTTAGATACGGTCTCATAATAATAAAAAGGAATTATTATAACATGTTATATAATTTCAATGGATGGGTAAAATGTTTTAAAAGTTTTCTAAATTAATATCGTACGTGTTAGTGGACTTGGATATCCGATCGATATCCAAATATATCCACTGGGTGTCTGCGCTGTATAGGATGTGCGCGTCGCTAGAAAAAAGAAGAGGCCAACGCCAGTTCGAGCAACGATGGCCAGTGGACGAGGGCGATCGATGTGATCCGTGGCGCGTTCAATGCCACTTGGAGAACATTGAATTGTGTTATGTAGTAGCAGCAAAGAGACAGGGAGAGAGAGAGAGAGAAAGAGGGGATATACCCTACGATCGATGCCTATATAGCTAGCTACGAACGCAACGAATAGTTCCAGTCGTTGTCTCTCGTCTCAGGATTAGCCCGCTTTTTTTTTCTTTTCCTCGGATTAGCCTCGATATATTCCTCCGAGCCTTCGCCGCGCGATATACTCCCACGATGTCTGATGCGGCCGCTTAAATAAGACTGATTATTCGACCGTTTATTCAGCCGATCAGCCTTGCCGGTTCAATTATCGCGGCGAGTGCTCGAAGAAATAGCGCGCGAGACGATAACGATTCGTTTCGTCACGCGGTGATAGGGAACTTCAACATGTTTTATGGAACGTAAGAGATTCTCTGCGAGAGTGCACACCGCCGTCGTCATCGTCGAGCGGAAGCTGGAGAGGAGCGCGCCTTTAAATAAGCCGAGATCGCGCTCGAACCGAGCGTCATCTTGATCTCGAGATCGCGGTGTAGCATCCCTGAAAGCTGGAGTCAAATCATCGCAGCGTTCGCCGCGTGAAGAAAGTATTGCCTCCTCTCTTCTCGCGGGGAGCATCGGAGATCTCGACGGACGGCGATATGCCGCCACAGGAGAAACTCTCCGCGACCAACGGCAGAGTCCTCGGGGATCTATCCTCCAAGGACACGAGTCCTGAGTCCGATCTGTCGGCCTCGGCCTCGTCCGAGACCGGATTTCTGGCCGCGAAGAATGGAAGCAAAAGCGGCGACCAGGAGGACGATCCGGAGCAGCCCAAGGACCTAGACTTCGACGATCTTCTGCCTCATGTCGGCGAATTCGGTACCTATCAGAGGATTCTGTTCGTACTGATGATACCATTTGCCTTCTTCGTCGCCTGGGTGTACTTCTCGCAGATATTTATCACCCTTGTGCCGGAGAAACACTGGTGTCGCGTGCCCGAATTGAAAAACCTCCCGATTGAGGAGAGGTAAGATATGAAAATATTTTCCATCGTTGAGTTTCTCCGCGAAGACGAGAAGCCATACATAAATTATTTCTAGAGGAAGAAAAATTTTCTTAAAATATGCATATAGTGACAGTTACATGTAGTATGTATTTCACAATCAAAATATTCTCTCTCCTCACTTATCTTTTTTTTTTTTTTTTTTTTTAAGAAGCATATTTGAAACATGATAAGACATTAAGTAAAGAATCGTTCGTTTATTGTTTACTTTGACGTTTTGACTTGCAACGTAGTGATAATCTGTGCGAGTTTCGTATACCGCTTATAATGGATATTAGGAGGATTAGAAAGAAAAAACTTTAAAAGATTTTGAGAGATTGTATTCCAGTCTGTTAGTTATATTTGCTCGCAATTTTTTTAATTATCCGCGATAAGACGGTGGTCCACGATAACGATCTATTGTACTTCGAAAGATTGAAGAAACTTTATAATTAAAGAGAAAACAATTTTTTAAATGACAAGAATCATAATAAATAATTTACGTACATTGTCAAAAGTGTGACAATGTATGTAAATTATTTATTATAATTGGCATTCAATCTTGTCATTTAAAAAATTTTTTTCTCTTTAAGATTAGAAACTTTTTTTTTTTATAAAAAAACTAATTATATAAAGATACTTGTAAGTTCAAAACAAACGGAAAATGTCGCAAAAACAAGGAGCGCTATTTATATTTATGCGATATTCATGTTTATATAACTTGTTTGTAATAATCGCTACAGGATATGTAAATTTGATCGAAACGATATATAATACATAAAAAAATATAAGTGTGATAATAGCTTGTAAAAGAGCTCCTAACGATAGATTATACTTGGAATAAACAGACCCGCTTTCGCGCTCTTTCTCGTGTTTTTTAAATATATATAAATTAAACCAGTGCATGCCACGATCTGCACATTTCGGCCGATTTCCGAGAATCAACGTCTATCGCGCCCCCCTTACGTCTTGAGATCCTCAACTAGCCAACCGTAACCAAGCGCGCGGCGCTCTGCCTCAGGTACGGTGCATCTGTACTGCGAAGCGGTTCCGTACCCCCTTACTGCCAAATATCAGTTTTAAACGCGATCTCTTTAGAATTTTTTTAAATAATTAATTCAAGAATAAAGTTTCAATACTCGATTATTAATTACATTTACGATATAATAATTCTAAAATATTATTAAATTATATTGGATAGATTAAATTTCTTAAATGTCGCGCGCGGAAATTCTTTCCGATATATAAATTAATAAATAATTGTAAATTTAAAGTTTTATAAAAGATGCTTTTATTAAAAGCACGAAATATTGTACTTATGAACAATATTATTTAAGTTATAGACTGTTGGATATCCCCAGTATATGATGTCATTATATAAATTAGAATAATGTAATATTTTTAGAATTATTATATCGTAAATGTAATTAATAATCGAGTATTGAAACTTTGTTCTTTAATTAATTATTTAAAAAAATTTTAAAAAGATCGCGTTTAAAACATTGATATTTGGCAGTAAGGGGGTACGGAACCGCTTCGCGGTACAGATGCATCGTACCTGAGGCAGAGCGCCGCGCGCTTGGTTACGGTTGCTAGTTGAGGATCTCAAGACGCAAGGGGGAAGGGGGGCGCGATAGGCGTTGATTCTCGGAAATCGGCCGAAATGTGCAGATCGTGGCATGCACTGAATTAAACAATACAATACACGTGTAATGCTATTCTCGGCATTATCGTCGATCTCTCTTGCAATCGCGTCGTCGTCAACGTGAGCATTTTTTTCTTTTCATCTTTCGCGATCGTATGGAAACTGCAATGCGCGCGAGATATTAGCATTTACATTCAGCCGGGGAAAGTGTGAAAACAACGTGACATGTACGCGAAAAGACCTTCACAGTTATAATTCGATTGCATGATGAGAATCTCACGTGTTACAATAAAACCTACATGTGATTTAGTAGTCCTTTGACGTCAGAACGTAATTATAACGAGATAAATGACCGAAGGCATTATTTTTGCAGAAAAAGAAACTTGTAAGAAATATATAAATGTTGTGTGATAATATATTGTAACGATGTCTCTCGATCGTTCTCTTAACAAAACAGTCAATACGTACGATGCTTTACCCGCTAATTTGCATAACTAGTCAATTCATTGTTATAATATATTTGTATTAACGTAAAGTGTGATGTTTACATAAAATGGAAAAATAATTCTTATAACAATCGCGCGAGTATTTTTTTTCTGGAAAAAATTAGTAAAGAAAATACATAATAAATATATATAACGGATATATAATGAATATGTAATGAATATATAATAAATAAAATGAAAATATAATAAGTTATTCAATTATAAACTATTACCATAAGTTATGCAAATCACAGTTAATGATTCAAAGTTCTAATTCCAAAAATAACTATTTTCTTTTATGAATTGTGTCTTATTGACAATAGAGTCTTATGTGTCGCTCGTCAAACTTTTCCATCGTTATGCTTTCTTATATTTTACGACGTCTTCGATGTTTGTTGCAAATGTCGCTAATCATTAGAGAGAATTGAAAATCAATAAGACAAATATACATTTTCTTTTCACGATGTATGGCGCGTCCGGCTGCCCGATACGTAGATAATGCGTGATGAATTTGCTCGAAACCTTCGTGTAAGCAATGAGAGCGTGAACGCGAGAAATATCTGTGTAAACCTTTCGACATAATCGTGGCCAAAGCCACGCTGATTACACGTGAGAGACAAGAGATGCGTATTTTATACAACATGTAGGATGTCCCTGCGATGCATATTTCCATTTATGTGTAATAAGCATCATTGAAACATATGATAGAATTTGCAAAAGTTATTTGACAGTGTAGTTGTAGTCATTTTGGGCGTGAAATGCAACGCTTCCGCGATATTTGATTATATGGAATATTTCGCGATATTCGTGTTTCTCAAATCCTCCAAGTTTTATCTATAAACTTTTAAAGGGAAAATTCTTGCGAACAAAACTTTAATTGAGCGTCATCTTCTTCCGCTATTTTCTAATTTATAATATAAAATAATAAGCTTAATGATTAAGCTTATATTTCTAAATTTGATTAAAAAGATTTTCATTCAAAGATAAATGAAGAATATATCTGCAGCTTTACATTTTTACATCCTTGAAGCTTGCTTCGCAAGAAAAGTGACGGGTGTTTTTATTATCATTTGTAATTGAAAGATTAATAGATTGGAAGAAAAGTAATGTCGTATTCTCAATAGAGGACTTTAGTGTATTTTATTAGAAGCAAATAAATAAATTAATTAATTAAAAAAAGTAACAACGAAGTTACTTTCCTTCCAATCTAATATCTGTATCTCGTAAAGCGCTTCTTTTAAGCTAGAACAGACTCTAAATTACACAAGAATTCACAAATTCAAAAATTGTCGGGAATACCTTGTGTTCGTGTATATATGTATTGTATATAAAAGAAATTTCTTTTATAAAAGAAATCACACTACGACATTTTTATCATTGGTTTATGAATTTGAAATTATTACAAGTCTTTTCGGATAGTATATATTGAAAGATACGGCTTTATGACGATTTTTTGTCTCGATAAGAGACGTACATTTCTACACGTACATGTCTTTTAATTTATGGTCTATAACTTCAGTATTCTTGCGCAGTTAGTTACTGGACTCGTGAGTGGAGACGCTCTCGTGCAAACGTATCAAGGATGAAAAATATCGTACGCCCGTTGCAATCAATGTCGAATGCGTTCATTCGTTTGTGTAAGTCTCGCGTAAAAGTCAGATTGCGTGCGTTATTAAACGAAGGTGCGGACGCACCGATAATTAGAGACCTTTATACACCTCCTTTATTGCCGGCATCGTTCTCAAGTTCCTGTCAAGATACTTCCATCTGTAAAGCTTGACATTTATTCGCTCGATCAACGTTTGACATTTCGCTGGAACTTTTCTTATTATATCGATTGTCTTATCATGATCTGATTACTTTAACTTCATTTTGTTCTAATTTTTTTCATCCATTTTTTCAGAATTGCATTGGCGATACCAGTTGACGGGGATGGTTATTCCAAGTGCACCATGTACGATGTGAATTATACAGAGATAATCTTAAACGGGATCAAAGACGCAGATCCGAGCTGGCCGACGAGGGGTTGTTCGCACGGTTGGGAGTTCAATTTTACCGACATACCCTACGAGACCGTGGCGACTGAGGTAAGGATGAAAAGGATAACGGATCATGAAAAACTGAGATTCATAACTCAGGAAGGATCACCGATAAGGAGCGACGTTTCTCTTCCTCGATCTTTTCATTAAGTGCATTCGCGACATTATTGGAACATATTTCGAGGTGAAGCAAATTGTAGGCAGGTAACGATCGACAATAAATTATAGTAAATCCGACCAAGATGTAATAAATAAGCATCTGCGAAAATCAGCCGAAAGAATGCTATGTAACTATACAGAGTTTACACATTCGGAAGTTTTCAGAATTTAATAGTAGATTAAATTGATTAATGTGAAATCGATTTTTCCAAAGATCATTTTTTGCAATTTTTTCTATCATATATTTTTGTAACTAACAGTAAGCCTCAAAATATAAAATTCTATTAAAGTAAATTCTATCCGAAATTAACTGAAGAATTAAGATTTGTTAATCTTTCAACTCCACAAAATATTGTTTGCAAAAAGCGTTTCTTTTCGCTAAGAAAAATTCATCTTCAAATTGATCAAAAAAATTGGTTGTCAAAAGGATATCCGATGATTTAGCGACACTCTGTATATTATCATGTTACATTATAATACGTTGCTATTAAAAACTTGCGAACGCGCTACAAAACGAATTAAATTCATAAAAAGATCTCGAGAAGAAATTTTAAAGAATATATAAAAAAGATTCTAAGAGATACATTCTAAGAAATTCTAATATAATGAAGCAATTCTTTCACATTTATCGAATCCGTTTAATCATTTAAAATCGTCAAATAGATTCTAAAAGGACTGTTCACTCTTGCTTTTTTATAGAAAATTAGATTACAGTCTAATTTTAAGAATAAGCTCTCGAAAATTTGCAAAACCTGTAACGAGAGACACACATATATATATATATATATATATATATATATATAGAGAGAGAGAGAGAGAGAGAGAGAGTATTCTGTCAATTCTCGAGAAATGAATTATTCGATCTTGCAGCTAGGATGGGTGTGCGAACACAGCGCGCTGCCTACAGCCGCCCAGAGCGTCTTCTTCGTCGGCGCGATCTTTGGTGGCCTTTTATTCGGATGGATCGCTGATAGATATGGCAGAATACCGGCACTGGTAGGTGCCAACGTCACCGGATTTCTAGCAGGAGTCGCGACCGTGCTGGCCGACAGTTTTTGGAAATTCGCGCTGTGCCGGTTTTTCGTCGGCTTCGCCTTCGATAATTGCTTCACCATGATGTACATATTAGGTATATATGATATGCATATTCACGCGTGGCCAGATTCTTCGTGGACTCGAATTTTTTAGAAAGGATCTTTAGAAAAGATTTCTCGTAATCTTTCTCGTGAAGTCACTTTTTGTCTACTTCGATTTGCATGTAATTTGCCTTTAATTACAAAGGCTTTTTTTATTAGCGATAAATGATGTCTTCTGTATGCAATTTATTGTCTCGAAGACACACAAGTTTGTCGTGAATGTCTGATGTGTCTCGCGGCAATACGTATGCGTTTAAAATGGTAATGAATTAATTAATGAAAATCGCGACGACGACGCTTCGCGTCATTAATTATGGCTTTAGAATTACGGCAATGATAATGACCTCGTCAAGAATGTTTGAGTAATATTAATTCGAGCTACGTACGCGAAGATTCGATTTCCCTTATTTTTACGTTTGCGTTTTGTTTGAATATGTATATTAATTAGAGAAGATAGACGTAAAGAAGTGACAAAAGATAAATTATGATTTGTTCGCAATATTTTATTAATCGATCGCACTACTTGAAACCTATAATCTTAAACATAACAATATTCGGTTGTTATCGAACAGAGTTCAAAATCGATTAGATCGATTTTAGAATCATATTTCTCTCTGTTCTATCGCGCTTATTATTAAATCAAGAATTATAAAAAAAAAAATATATATATATATATATAGTAGAAACTCTGCGCGTTCCTATTTAAGACGAATATTTCCCATATTCCAATTTTAAACGTAAGAACAATGCCGCGATAGAGACATATTTTCCTCACGTATTTACCAAACCGTTACATCAACCTTAACCCCATCACAAGTCCATAATTCATAAACGCGATAATCGCCGTTATTTCAACACAATCGTAATTAAATTGATTAAATTTTGATGCGGTCTCCCACGTTATCGTAAGAGAATTGAAAAATTCATACTTTGATTCGTACACTGCAGATCTGTATACACATATTGCATCTCTAAAGAAAGATATAAGATAATTTTCACTTGGCCTTGGCGATGAATCGGCAATCAAGTGCGGGCGCGATTGTTGATTCTAATCTTAAATTTTCGACTATCGAGAGTCGCGGCCACTTCCAAACGCCTGATTCAGCTTCCAGGTCAAGCTCGTCCAGGGTTTGACTCACGGTGGTCACGGTTATCGCGCTCGCGCCTTCTGTCAGTTCCGTTTCGCCGATTTCGCAATCGAAAGGTAGAAGCATTGCCAATATCGGAGGTATGTTATTAAATTAAAGGATCGCCCGCGGCACGTGAAAGGATCGTTTGATTGCTCACGTTCGCTGACATTACATCGAGTCTCAGGATATCTCTCGGGCGATATTATCTTCGATAATCCCGTAATCACTGATCGACATCGCATCTTTATATCTTATGACTATTCGTTTATATATATAAAAAAAAAAAAAAAAAAAAAAAAAAAAAAAAAAAAGATATGTTTTTTAACTGTTACGAGATACTTGTGGAAAAAGATTAAAAATCAGAGATATATACTCATGCGCGTAGCGTGTAAACTTATAAAATTATTCACAAATGCAACTAGCGCATTTTAAAATTTAAAATTTGTTTATACTGTCTCGTAGCCTTGGTTAAATATGCCTAGATCGGTTCACCGATAATTTTACGCTTCACAGATGGACGATCTGCGGAAGGTAGCGTATTAGAAAAATAACCAGTCCTAGTCGATCTAATTACGATAATACTGTCAGCGATGTAACGCGCTATCTTTCTAATAAACAGGAAGCGATATATCGCTGTTTTATTGTCGGTTATTATTATAATAAGGATGATAAAAGAGATATATTAGGCTACCAATGTTTACGCCAGCTATTAGACATCCCGCGCTAATAACTAGATATTATTTAAATTATAAGGAAATTTCACCGTGTTTTCCAATTTTTGTTCCGGATATTTTGCGCAAAGGGCGAAGGATGCTAGTGACATTCATAGTTTGGTCAAGTCTATTTTAGGACTTTAAAGCGAAATCGATTACCGGAAACGTGATTCACGTAACATTATCAGTTGAAATATATAAATTATTATGTCATATATATATATATATATATATATATGTAGAGAGAGAGAGAGAGAGAGAGATATCATATATATATATATATATAAAATGACAATTATTATTATATGATTAATTTAACGCGACAATTAAATTTTTGCGTGACGTTGTTATCGTTCTTGACTAAACTTTTAGACTTAAATCAATATTAATGCTTGGCAAATATCGATATTTAGAACTGTGTGTTTTTTTAGTGCTGGAATATGTAGGACCAAAATGGCGTACCTTTGTGGCGAACATGTCGATAGCTCTCTTCTTCACTTTCGCTGCCTGCATCTTACCATGGATTGCGTATTTTCTGGCCAACTGGAGAATGACCTGCATCGCTATATCCGTCCCTCTAGTTCTGGCAGTAGCGGCACCTTGGTTGGTGCCAGAGAGCGCGAGGTGGCTTGTCAGCCAAGGTCAAGTGGAGAAAGCCATCGAGATCCTGGGTAAATTCGAACGCATGAACGGCACGAAAGTGCCAGACAACGTCTATCAGCAATTCCGTGTAAGAATCGCATGTCTCTCGTCACTTTTTCTCGCGTTCGGAGAAAGCTTGTTGTATCGAATTTATTGATAAAAATTCACGATATGCCTCAATGTACATAATAGGAAACTTGCGCCAGAGTGTGCAAGGAACAGGAAGCGGACAAAACTTATTCTGTAGTGGATCTATTTAAGAGTCCTCGTTTGCGAAATATTACGATCCTTCTAATTCTCATCTGGTGAGTATTATCGATGGATTTCTTCAATTTCTAAAATAAAATTCATATCAAAGTTAGATGCGCTATGCGATTATAAACGCTCTTTGCGTGTCTAATAGAAAATTTGATACTTGTAGAATAATGTATGTCGAATAAAATATAATAGATACTCGATAAAAAATAAGCCTGTATTTTACCTATATATTTTATAACGCAGGATGGCGATATCGTTGGTATTCGATGGTCATGTTAGAAACGTAAATAATCTCGGACTCGATGTCTTTATGACGTTTACCATCGCGGCATTTACCGAACTACCCGCGGACACATTCCTCACCCTTGTTCTGGATCGATGGGGTAGGCGATGGTTGGCCTGCGGTACCATGGTAATTTCTGGAATTTTCAGCATTTGGGCGAGCGCGGTTTCAAACAGTGAGTGCAGGATACATTAACTCTTCTTTCTTTCTAATGTATACATTATAGTTATATATTATTTAAGTTATGTATTATATTATTTAATTAGAAACTCTCTTTCCTCTGGGGTTTCAAGAATTAATATAATTATAGAAATTATAAAATCATAATATTATTGTAACTGTATACAAAATTACATTTACATTCACGCGTTTTTTTTTCAGATTATTATATTACAATCACACATTTATACAGTTTCTTTTGCTTTAATTGAACGTTTCAGATATTTATTCGGCCACCCTGGCGATCGTTGGTAGATTCTGGGTCAACATCTCGTATAACATCGGTCTTCAATACGCAGCTGAAGTATTGCCAACAGTTGTAAGGGCGCAAGGGGTTGCCTTGATCCATATAATGGGATACGTCGCTAGCATCCTCGCACCCTTTGTCGTTTACTTGGACATTGTCTCGCCCGTTCTGCCACTATTGGTTTTGGGTATCATGGGCATCCTGGGTGGTCTCCTAACGCTCCTATTACCGGAGACGTTGGATAAAGATCTGCCACAGACCTTACAGGATGGCGAGGATTTCGGAAGAGATCAAAAGATGTGGGATATGCCGTTTCTCTCCAAGTAAATGTCAAAATTAACTTTTTCATATTATTCAATTAAATACACATGTGTGTAAAAAATATTATTTCCGTTATACTTCGAAAAAAAAAATTTCTTCTCCAATCTCTCTTTTACATCTTTCATTTCAAATTTGATGTATTTTTCTACTCCTTCCTTTCAATTAAATGTCAACTTCGATATCACTATTGAAAAGTAGTAATAGCAGTAGATAGATTTTCCTCCGAAAGAGGTATCATAGTTATATGTTTTTTTTTTAAGGAGAAAACCTGCAGACGTGGAAGTACCGCCGGTATCAATTTTCCGGTCATTCGAGGGCAGCAGTCTACGAAGTTCGATGAGAGTGTCCATCCGCGGCGAAACCCTGAGGAGCAGCATGATACAAAGATCGAGCATAAGATCCCGGAAGAGCGTAAACGCGGCCACGGAAGCGGAGAGCAAATGAATGTCCCAAAGGATGGGATTCTGATTTTGGAAATATTCCTTCTTTCCATCGTCGTTCCTTCCTTCGACGTCATGTGATATATCGGAGCTATCAAAATCAAATTATATTTGACGCGCACACTTACATACATTTGTAATAAACCTGCAATGATATAGCTTTAAATCGGCAAAAAAAAATAGAGAGAGAGAATATTGTGCGTGCTTTCTTCCAGCATACTCTTACTTAATGAGGAGAAAGGGAGAGGGGAATTATGCAATTAATAGTATGTATTAGCAGAAGTAGAGAAAAGTAGAAATGTCAATTAGAACTTGATTAAATTAAGCTCTGATCGGCCGTTCTACATATATTGCTACTGTGATTTTATATCAAAGGATCTTTTCAATTTTCCTCACTATATTTTTAATCTTATATGTATGACATCTCTGAAATTTAATTGAAATTTCGAGAAAATAGATAGGGATTATACGGACAGCCATATAGGCAGTATTAATGTAATTTTACGATTTTTTTATTGCAATATATATTTCTTTCACATAGTTATAGTAATAGGAAATTAAGATGCAGCTAAGTTTAAAAATGAATCGCATATACGCTCCTTTTCCAAAATACATCTTTCGAGAAAAGATGTATTTTCAGATGTCCGATCTCGAGGAATGTAATCGCATCGAAAAGTAGATGAGAGACAGATGAAAGGCAACTACTTGAGATCGTGTAAAATTTCTTCCATGTATTTTACATTCATCACGTTGCCGCACGTGCATCTTGTCGCTATTGCTCACATGCAATATGATATTGTAATGCAAATCAAATTTTTGAACTATTTCGAGTGATGCGATGTGAATACGATTGAAGATTCCGCATCCCGAATGACAAATTTTCGAGCAACAACTTTGTTATGATAAGATACAGCGTCAACGTTTCAGCTTGTAATCAGAAACGTGTTCGGTTGAAAATATTTTTCGCTAAAATTCAGAGAAAACTCGATTTATGTACATATAATATTTCATAATGTAAATAAGCTAAGAGATTATTAAAAATTAATTTGTATCTCGTTAATCTGTGTTAATAAACGTCAACTAACTTCGGTCTAATTAATTAAGATAATTACCGGTACGATAGTTTTTGAATAAAAACGTATTGACAAAAGCTCTTTGATAAAGGTGCGAATATCAATAAATGGTAAAAGCTATCGACAGCTTTTCAATTATATAATTGCAGATGGAAAAATTACAGTGCATGATTTACTGTTGTGTTTCTGTTGTGTTACTCGTATGTTTCTCGAGTTGATATATTCGTCGCTATTGAGATCATTTTTATGAGATCAATAAATAGTTTATTGCCGCATCTAAATCATTTAATTATCTTATCATTGAATACTGAGTATCACTGAATCGTGATCGACCGATGGTTTATTAATCCAGGATTTTTTTTTACCACTTCGACAAAATTACTCTGTCATCAGTGATTTATTACCGTTCGACGTCCGAAAAAACTTAGAAAGATAGAGAACCGAAGAAACGCACGATCCTTTCACGCCTATCTAACTTTCGCGACATTGAATTGAACTTTGAGATAATCATTATTATCATATATATATATATATATATATATATATATATATATATATTTGCAATAACATGTCTGGGTAATAGTCATATCATCGGCGTCATTCGAGGCGGCTTATCGTTTGCAATAGCTGATCCAATAGTTGAAGCAAATTCTGTCCGCTCTCTCTCTCACGATCTAAGGTATAAAATTATTATATAATATATAATTTTTGGTTTTTTATAATTATTAATTTATATTTATATGTATACTGTACATTTAATTAATAATGTTCTCTTCTTCTCTCTTCACATAATATCATGAAACAAATAGTATTACATATTTTTTAATGTTTTTGTTAAAAATTATATATATATATATATATATATGCGAAAACTGTATTATTGTGTGTATATAAAATAATTCGTAAAAATAATATCAAATGCTAATAGTAAGTTTTTTATTTTTTAAATAAGAAAATTCTTACGTAAAAAATTGTGTAATACTTATTGTTAATATGTTAATAATAAAGAATATATTGTATAACCACAATATCTTTCATATATTTTGGTTATATTTTTATATAGAAATAAAGTAAAAATTAAATTTTATTTACTTTCTTGCATTTTAGAGGGATCTAATGGACATAATGCTTTCTACAATAGAGAGTATATTTGAGAGAATCTCTAAGGAACTTGCTTTAATATTTGGGCTATAATATTTAAGATTAAAATGCACTTAAAATAAAATATGGCATAAAAAAATTATGTGTAAGTGATTATGGTATGATATATTCTGCAGAATTCTCAATTATTGTGAGCTTTTATGGTAATAATGTTGTATATGATATTGTGAGAAAAATTTCATCAAGTAATATTTTTGCTATTAGAATTATGCTGTTATGTTATTTTATTATTATATATATCAAAATATATATCTCATATTAATAAATTTTCATGCTACGTTTTGTGATTAATGTTAATCCCCTATTTCAAATAATTGCATAATTCAATTTAGAATATTTTATATTATATAAACTATTTTTATTTGCACGTTCATACACACATAAAGTAAAATAGCAATTCAAATGGCAATGTTAAAACACAACTGTATGTTGCAGAAAAAAAATTAATCTTATTTATATTATAAGCAAAGTTTAGTTTAAAGTATAATTTCAAAGATGCTTTACGATAAAATAATAAATTGTGTGTATGTTTACAATTATGAATATAAAATTTTTAATTAAAGTCTTCTAATAAAAATTGACGCCACAGACAGATAAAACAGGCAATTGTATTAGTATTTATCTTTTGTGATCAAACAAACAATTATGGGCGATCTATAGAAATTATCATGGATGGTTTTTTTTTGCACAGATCGCAATTGAATGAAAGTAATAAAGCAATACACATGCACAACGTAATTTTTTAATGTAATGAAAGATCGGATCTCGTCCACTCATAATTCAACTATCACAATGTCATTGGAGATACAAAGTTTTTTAAAAAGTTAGAACTTTTCAGAATTTATGTAAGATTAAACTATATTGTGCATTACAACAAGATATAAATAACACAACTTATATCAATAGGTATATTACATTTTTATTAAAAATCGTAACTTAGATTATGTATAATTTTAATTCAAAAGACATATTAGCATAATAATATATATTAACATATGCAAATATGTATATTGTTAAATTTAAGCACAATAATGAAAACTCAAGATAAAAAGAATCAACCTGTAGGAATGCAAGTTGAATATACTGTAATTCGACTACATGTTCCACATAAATAAATTTCAATATTTTGGACGATAAAATTTGGTTTTGAAATTGTAGATTTATTTTAAAAATTTATTGAAACAAATATATCTTTTCAAATATGCAAAGAATCTGCACACATATAATATTAAAATTAAGAATTCCCCCTTTTCATTTATGAATACCTATAATATCTTTAACTATGCCTTAAATACATTGTTTATCTTATTAACTATTCAAAAAATTACTCCATTTTATATATTTTCAATTATTAAAATAAATAATTTATTCATATATTTTTTAATTCTTTCATCTTCATATATCTCTACCATTAAAATAATTAATTTACTTAATTTTAGAATATTATTAACATACTCATCAATTAACCAAACCAGATGAATATTAATATTAATTTTTTTTTTAAATATATTATGATTAATTTACATATTTATTTATAGGCTAATCTTATTTATTACTTGCCTTATTTTTTCTCATTTTAAACTATCCTCTAATTTTTTTTTAATAATTATTCCTATATTAATTTTAATTTAATATGCCTAATATTATCTCTTAATCTATCTAGAATCCCTAAAATTCTTTTATTTTAATGTATACTTACATTAATTTAATAAATATAACTATATTTTTATTTATTTTTAAATCTAAACTTTTTAATAATATTTATTATTTTAAATTTAATTTTATTAATTTTAGAAAATTACTATTATTAACATATTTTAGAATAATTATATCTTTAATAATTTTACTTATTTAAATTATTTTAAGATTTTAAGTTAATAAAAACTCTAAACCTTCAAAGATTAATATATAATATATTTTATAATTCTTATATTTTAATTTATTATCTTTTAAAAAATATCTTTAAATTTGCAATTTAATATTTTTATTTAAACTATAAAATAATTTATTAGTATTAGAAAACAATTTTATAATTAATTAATTAAATGATAAAGATATAAGTCACTTGGTAATAGTATCAAAAATTAGTTAGGAATAATAAGATTCTGTATAGAAAGTAATTACAGGTCATACTTGACAAATAGAAAATCTTAGAGAAATACAATTAATAAATTAAAATTTAATACACGTACGTATATATATATATATATATATATATATATATATATATATATATATATATAATTATATTATATGCCAAAAAGATAGAGAAAGAGAGAGTATATAGTATGTATATAATTTATGTTAATGTTTTATTTTATTAGAACTCTGTCGCACAGAGTTAAATTATAGAAAGCAGGAAATTTAATGCTTCAAAATCCGCAAAAGTATCAGGATAACACGATGAGCAAAGAGGTAGCAAAGAGGTCACTTATAGAAAACGGGAAATTTAATGCTTTAAAATCCGAAAAAGTATCAGGATAACACGATAAGCAAAGAGGTAGCAGAGGTAAATTATAGAAAACGGGAAATTTAATGCTTTAAAATCCGCAAAAGTATCCGGATAACACGATAAGCAAAGAGGTAGCAAAGAGGTATAATATAGAAAACGGAAAATTTAATGCTTTAAAATCCGCAAAAGTATCAGGATAACACGATAAGCAAAGAGGTAACGAAGAGGTAAATTATAGAAAGTTCTTCACGTCTAACATATTCTTCGCTTACATCTCGTCTACCGTTAAAGATATCGATGTTATACAAGAAATACATTGTTCTATATGATCTCCGCTACATGGATAGACGCATTAGATTTTTAAAATTAATAAGATGACGATTATTAAAGCGATAAAGCGAGTCGAAATCGCGACGCTTTTGCCGAAATCATTTGCGTCAGATACATTATTCGCTTTAATTTCGATTACCGTTAAAGATATCGATATTATTCAAGAAAGACATTGTTCTACATGCTCTCCGCTACAAGGATTGACGCATTAGAATTTTTAAATTAATAAGATGACGATTATTAAAGCGATAAAGCGAGCCGAAATCGCGACGCTTTTGCCGAAATCGCGACGCTTTTGCCGAAATCATTTGCGTCAGATACATTATTCGCTTTGATTTCGATTACCGTTAAAGATATCGATATTATTCAAGAAAGACATTGTTCTACATGCTCTCCGCTACAAGGATTGACGCATTAGATTTTTAAAATTAATAAGATGACGATTATTAAAGCGATAAAGCGAGGTGAAATCGCGACGCTTTTGCCGAAATCATTTGCATCAGATACATTATTCGCTTTGATTTCGATTACCGTTAAAAATATCGATATTATTCAAGAAAGACATTGTTCTACATGATCTCCGCTACAAAGATTGACGCATTAAAATTTTGAAATTAATAAGCTTACGATTATTAAAGGAATTAAGCTGGCGAAAATCGCGACGTCTTTTCCTGGGTCATTCGCGTCTAATGAATCTATCTCGTAAATCACAGTAATTTTTTAAGATATTAACGCGTCGTTCGGAACTTTATTATTTTAAATTTAACTAAAATCTTTTTAATTTTTTATAATTTTATAATAAAATTTTTAATTATTAAAATTATTAACATTATAATATTTATTTTTATTTTTTTTTAAATTTATTTAATAAATTTTTTATTGTTTTAAATTTAATTAATTTTGCTTTAATTACTTTATTTGCTTCTAACTTATTTATAATATGATTTTTTATAGAAATCAATAATTTCTTATTTATTTGTCACATGTATAAAATTAATTAATAAAAAAATCATTTTTTTATATTATATTACTCAAGTTATAGCGTCTTTATATTAATATTAATTTTTTCTTAATAATTAATAATTTATTTTTTAACAATTATGACTTTTTTATTTTAAACCTTATCATAAAACTTTATTCAAATTTAATACACGTACGTGTATATATATATATATAATTATATTATATGCCAAAGAGATAGAGAAAGAGAGAGTATATTGTATGTATATAATTTATGTTAATGTTTTATTTTATTAGAACTCTGTCGCACAGAGTTAAATTATAGAAAGCGAGAAATTTAATGCTTCAAAATCCGCAAAAGTATCAGGATAACACGATGAGCAAAGAGGTAGCAAAGAGGTCACTTATAGAAAGCGGAATATTTAATGCTTCAAAATCCGCAAAAGTATCAGGATAACACGATAAGCAAAGAGGTAACAAAGAGGTAGCAAATAGGTAAATTATAGAGAGTTCTTCACGTCTAAAATATTCTTCGCTTACATCTCGTCTACCGTTAATGATATCGATATTATTCAAGAAAGACATTATTCTACATGATCTCCGCTACAAGAATTGACGCATTAGATTTATAAAATTAATAAGATGACGATTATTAAAGCGATAAAGCGAGCCGAAATCGCGACGCTTTTGCCGAAATTATTTGGGTCAGATACATTATTCGCTTTGATTTCGATTACCGTTAAAGATATCGATATTATTCAAAAAAGACATTGTTCTATATGATCTCCGCTACAAGGATTGATGCATTAGAATTTTAAAATTAATAAGCTTACGATTATTAAAGCGATAAATCGAGCCGATATCGCGACGCTTTTGCCGAAATTATTTGCGTCAGATACATTATTCGCTTTGATTTCGATTACCGTTAATGATATCGATATTATTCAAGAAAGACATTATTCTACATGATCTCCGCTACAAGAATTGACGCATTAGATTTATAAAATTAATAATATGACGATTATTAAAGCGATAAAGCGAGCCGAAATCGCGACGCTTTTGCCGAAATCGCGACGCTTTTGCCGAAATTATTTGCGTCAGATACATTATTCGCTTTGATTTCGATTACCGTTAAAGATATCGATATTATTCAAGAAAGACATTGTTCCATATGATCTCCGCTACAAGGATTGATGCATTAGAATTTTAAAATTAATAAGCTTACGATTATTAAAGCGATAAATCGAGCCGAAATCGCGACGCTTTTGCCGAAATTATTTGCGTCAGATACATTATTCGCTTTGATTTCGATTACCGTTAATGATATCGATATTATTCAAGAAAGACATTATTCTACATGATCTCCGCTACAAGAATTGACGCATTAGATTTATAAAATTAATAAGATGACGATTATTAAAGCGATAAAGCGAGCCGAAATCGCGACGCTTTTGCCGAAATTATTTGCGTCAGATACATTATTCGCTTTGATTTCGATTACCGTTAAAGATATCGATATTATTCAAAAAAGACATTGTTCTATATGATCTCCGCTACAAGGATTGATGCATTAGAATTTTAAAATTAATAAGCTTACGATTATTAAAGCGATAAATCGAGCCGAAATCGCGACGCTTTTGCCGAAATTATTTGCGTCAGATACATTATTCGCTTTGATTTCGATTACCGTTAAGGATATCGATATTATTCAAGAAAGACATTGTTCTATATGATCTCCGCTACAAGGATTGATGCATTAGAATTTTAAAATTAATAAGCTGACGGTTATTAAAGGGATTAAGCTGGCGAAAATCGCGACGTCTTTTCCTGGGTCATTCGCGTCTAATGAATCTATCTCGTAAATCACAGTAATTTTTTAAGATATTAACGCGTCGTTCGGAACTTTATTATTTTAAATTTAACTAAAATCTTTTTAATTTTTTATAATTTTATAATAAAATTTTTAATTATTAAAATTATTAACATTATAATATTTATTTTTATTTTTTTTTAAATTTATTTAATAAATTTTTTATTGTTTTAAATTTAATTAATTTTGCTTTAATTACTTTATTTGCTTCTAACTTATTTATAATATGATTTTTTATAGAAATCAATAATTTCTTATTTATTTGTCACATGTATAAAATTAATTAATAAAAAAATCATTTTTTTATATTATATTACTCAAGTTATAGCGTCTTTATATTAATATTAATTTTTTCTTAATAATTAATAATTTATTTTTTAACAATTATGACTTTTTTATTTTAAACCTTATCATAAAACTTTATTCAAATTTAATACACGTACGTGTATATATATATATAATTATATTATATGCCAAAGAGATAGAGAAAGAGAGAGTATATTGTATGTATATAATTTATGTTAATGTTTTATTTTATTAGAACTCTGTCGCACAGAGTTAAATTATAGAAAGCGAGAAATTTAATGCTTCAAAATCCGCAAAAGTATCAGGATAACACGATGAGCAAAGAGGTAGCAAAGAGGTCACTTATAGAAAGCGGAATATTTAATGCTTCAAAATCCGCAAAAGTATCAGGATAACACGATAAGCAAAGAGGTAACAAAGAGGTAGCAAATAGGTAAATTATAGAGAGTTCTTCACGTCTAAAATATTCTTCGCTTACATCTCGTCTACCGTTAATGATATCGATATTATTCAAGAAAGACATTATTCTACATGATCTCCGCTACAAGAATTGACGCATTAGATTTATAAAATTAATAAGATGACGATTATTAAAGCGATAAAGCGAGCCGAAATCGCGACGCTTTTGCCGAAATTATTTGGGTCAGATACATTATTCGCTTTGATTTCGATTACCGTTAAAGATATCGATATTATTCAAAAAAGACATTGTTCTATATGATCTCCGCTACAAGGATTGATGCATTAGAATTTTAAAATTAATAAGCTTACGATTATTAAAGCGATAAATCGAGCCGATATCGCGACGCTTTTGCCGAAATTATTTGCGTCAGATACATTATTCGCTTTGATTTCGATTACCGTTAATGATATCGATATTATTCAAGAAAGACATTATTCTACATGATCTCCGCTACAAGAATTGACGCATTAGATTTATAAAATTAATAAGATGACGATTATTAAAGCGATAAAGCGAGCCGAAATCGCGACGCTTTTGCCGAAATCGCGACGCTTTTGCCGAAATCATTTGCGTCAGTTACATTATTCGCTTTGATTTCGATTACCGTTAAAGATATCGATATTATTCAAGAAAGACATTATTCTACATGATCTCCGCTACAAGGATTGACGCATTAGATTTTTAAAATTAATAAGATGACGATTATTAAAGCGATAAAGCGAGGTGAAATCGCGACGCTTTTGCCGAAATCGCGACGCTTTTGCCGAAATCATTTGCGTCAGTTACATTACTCGCTTTGATTTCGATTACCGTTAAAGATATCGATATTATTCAAGAAAGACATTATTCTACATGATCTCCGCTACAAGGATTGACGCATTAGATTTTTAAAATTAATAAGCTGACGGTTATTAAAGCGATAAAGCGAGCCGAAATCGCGACGCTTTTGCCGAAATTATTTGCGTCAGATACATTATTCGCTTTGATTTCGATTACCGTTAAAGATATCGATATTATTCAAGAAAGACATTGTTCTATATGATCTCCGCTACAAGGATTGATGCATTAGAATTTTAAAATTAATAAGCTGACGGTTATTAAAGGGATTAAGCTGGCGAAAATCGCGACGTCTTTTCCTGGGTCATTCGCGTCTAATGAATCTATTAATAATTAATATAATTTTTGCCTAATTTCTCTAATAAATTTATTATATTCATATAAATAAGTTATTTATTTTTATTAAGAATATTTATATTAATTTTATCATAATTATTCAATAATTTTTTTAATTATAAATATTTTTTTAATTAATTAAATTTTTAAATATAATTCAAATTATTAAAATTTATAAATAAATTTATTTTTAATTAATATAATTAATAATCAATAATAAATATAAATTATTAAATTTTTTCAAAAATTTTAAATTATAAAATATTTGTACTACTTACAATTTAATTTATTTAATATATATTCATTTAAACTAACGCACAGATTATCCCGTAAATTTCTAATATAAATTTTTATATTTAATTAATTTATTAATAATTAATTATAATTAACAATTTATATTTAAATTAAATTTATATGAAAAAAAACTAGATAAAAAAATCGAATAACATTTCTTCACTAAATGAAAATTTAAAATAATTATTTAACATTAACCTTTATGTATATTTAACTCTTTTTATATCGAAAAATTTTATTTATAAACTCTTTATTTAATAAATCCTGATACAAAATGTACAATAAATAAAATTTACTATTTTATACATAAATACCATTCATTTACATTACCTTAAATTATAATTTAAAATAATTATTTTAATATCATTACTAAAACTAAATAAAATATATTAAAAATTTCTTATTTAAAATATAAAATCAATAATTTCAATTTTATAAAATTTTATTTAAAAATTATTTTTATTAAATATAAGAAAAAATAATTTATTTATATATTAAAATTTTAATATATATTACATTAATATTATAAAATATTAATCGTTTCAATGTAAATGAATTATTTTAAATTAAACTAAAATCTTTTTAATTTTTTTTAATTTTATAATAAAATTTTTAATTATTAAAATTATTAACATTATAATATTTATTTTTATTTTTTTTTTAAATTTATTTAATAAATTTTTTATTGTTTTAAATTTAATTAATTTTGCTTTAATTACTTTATTTGCTTCTAACTTATTTATAATATGATTTTTTATAGAAATCAATAATTTCTTATTTATTTGTCACATGTATAAAATTAATTAATAAAAAAATCATTTTTTTATATTATATTACTCAAGTTATAGCGTCTTTATATTAATATTAATTTTTTCTTAATAATTAATAATTTATTTTTTAACAATTATGACTTTCTTATTTTAAACCTTATCATAAAACTTTATTCAAATTTAATACACGTACGTGTATATATATATATATAATTATATTATATGCCAAAGAGATAGAGAAAGAGAGAGTATATTGTATTTATATAATTTATGTTAATGTTTTATTTTATTAGAACTCTGTCGCACAGAGTTAAATTATAGAAAGCGAGAAATTTAATGCTTCAAAATCCGCAAAAGTATCAGGATAACACGATGAGCAAAGAGGTAGCAAAGAGGTCACTTATAGAAACCGGAATATTTAATGCTTCAAAATCCGCAAAAGTATCAGGATAACACGATAAGCAAAGAGGTAACAAAGAGGTAGCAAATAGGTAAATTATAGAGAGTTCTTCACGTCTAAAATATTCTTCGCTTACATCTCGTCTACCGTTAATGATATCGATATTATTCAAGAAAGACATTATTCTACATGATCTCCGCTACAAGAATTGACGCATTAGATTTATAAAATTAATAAGATGACGATTATTAAAGCGATAAAGCGAGCCGAAATCGCGACGCTTTTGCCGAAATTATTTGCGTCAGATACATTATTCGCTTTGATTTCGATTACCGTTAAAGATATCGATATTATTCAAAAAAGACATTGTTCTATATGATCTCCGCTACAAGGATTGATGCATTAGAATTTTAAAATTAATAAGCTTACGATTATTAAAGCGATAAATCGAGCCGATATCGCGACGCTTTTGCCGAAATTATTTGCGTCAGATACATTATTCGCTTTGATTTCGATTACCGTTAATGATATCGATATTATTCAAGAAAGACATTATTCTACATGATCTCCGCTACAAGAATTGACGCATTAGATTTATAAAATTAATAAGATGACGATTATTAAAGCGATAAAGCGAGCCGAAATCGCGACACTTTTGCCGAAATCGCGACGCTTTTGCCGAAATCATTTGCGTCAGTTACATTATTCGCTTTGATTTCGATTACCGTTAAAGATATCGATATTATTCAAGAAAGACATTATTCTACATGATCTCCGCTACAAGGATTGACGCATTAGATTTTTAAAATTAATAAGATGACGATTATTAAAGCGATAAAGCGAGGTGAAATCGCGACGCTTTTGCCGAAATCGCGACGCTTTTGCCGAAATCATTTGCGTCAGTTACATTACTCGCTTTGATTTCGATTACCGTTAAAGATATCGATATTATTCAAGAAAGACATTATTCTACATGATCTCCGCTACAAGGATTGACGCATTAGATTTTTAAAATTAATAAGATGACGATTATTAAAGCGATAAAGCGAGCCAAAATCGCGACGCTTTTGCCGAAATCATTTGCGTCAGTTACATTATTCGCTTTGATTTCGATTACCGTTAAAGATATCGATATTATTCAAGAAAGACATTATTCTACATGATCTCCGCTACAAGGATTGACGCATTAGATTTTTAAAATTAATAAGATGACGATTATTAAAGCGATAAAGCGAGGTGAAATCGCGACGCTTTTGCCGAAATCGCGACGCTTTTGCCGAAATCGCGACGCTTTTGCCGAAATCATTTGCGTCAGATACATTATTCGCTTTGATTTCGATTACCGTTAAAGATATCGATATTATTCAAGAAAGACATTATTCTACATGATCTCCGCTACAAGGATTGACGCATTAGATTTTTTAAATTAATAAGCTTACCCTTATTAAATGGATTAAGCTGGCGAAAATCGCGACGTCTTTTCCTGGGTCATTCGCGTCTAATGAATCTATTAATAATTAATATAATTTTTGCCTAATTTCTCTAATAAATTTATTATATTCATATAAATAAATTATTTATTTTTATTAAGAATATTTATACTAATTTTATCATAATTAATCAATAATTTTTATAATTATAAATATTTTTTTAATTAATTAAATTTTTAACTATAATTCAAATTATTAAAATTTATAAATAAATTTATTTTTAATTAATATAATTAATAATCAATAATAAATATAAATTATTAAATTTTTTCAACAAATTTTAAATTTTAAAAATATTTTTACTACTTACAATTTAATTTGTTTAATATATCTTCATTTAAACTAACTCACAGATTATCCCGTAAATTTTTAATATAAATTTTTATATTTAATTAATTTATTAATAATTAATTATAATTAACAATTTATATTTAAATTAAATTTATATGAAAAAAAACTAGATACCAAAAAAATCGAATAACATTTCTTCACTAAATAAAAATTTAAAATAATTATTTAACATTAACTTTTATTTTTATTTAATTCTTTTTATATCGAGAAATTTTATTTATAAACTCTTTATTTAATAAATCCTGATACAAAATGTACAATAAATAAAATTTACTATTTTATACATAAATACCATTCATTTACATTACCTTAAATTATAATTTAAAATAATTATTTTAATATCATTACTAAAACTAAATAAAATATATTAAAAATTTCTTGTTTAAAATATAAAATCAATAATGTCAATTTTATAAAACTTTATTTAAAAATTATTTTTATTAAATACAAAAAAAAATAATTTATTTATTTATTAAAATTTTAATATATAGTACATTAATATTATAAAATATTAATCGTTTCAATGTAAATGAATTATTTTAAATTAAACTAAAATCTTTTTAATTTTTTATAGTTTTACAATGAAATTTTTAATTAATAAAATTATTAATATTATAATATTTATTTTTATTTTTTTAAATTTATTTAATAAATTTTTTATTGTTTTAAATTTAATTAATTTTGCTTTAATTCCTTAATTTTTTTCTAACTTATTTATAATATGATTTTTTATAGAAATCAATAATTTCTTGTTTATTTGTCACTTATGTATAAAATTAATTAATAAAAAAATCATGTTTTTATATTATATTATTCAAGTTATAGCGTCTTTATATTAATATTAATTTTTTCTTAATAATTAATAATTTATTTTTTAACAATTATGACTTTTTTATTTTAAACTTTATCATAAAACTTTATTAAAATTTAATACACATACGTATATATATATATATATATAATTATATTATATGCCAAAGAGATAGAGAAAGAGAGAGTATATTGTGTGTATATAATTTATGTTAATGTTTTATTTTATTAGAACTCTGTCGCACAGAGTTAAATTATAGAAAGCGGGTAATTTAATGCTTCAAAATCCGCAAAAGTATCAGGATAACACGATAAGCAAAGAGGTAGCAAGGAGGTAAATTATAGAAAGCGGAAAATTTAATGCTTCAAAATCCGCAAAAGTATTGGGATAACACGATAAGCAAAGAGGTAGCAGAGACCACCAGTTATCGGGCGGTAATTTCGGTCGGGCCGGTGGGCGGTAATTTCGGTCGGGTTGGTGGGCGGTACTTAACCGCGCTTGTATCGATTCGCATACGTCGATCGATGTCGCGGCAGGATATAGATCCTCCCCCTGAGCGGGACTTAGCGCGCCGTATTAATGGCGAGGCCGATTTCGTAAATGGCGGTCGCGGAATTATTGCCGGTTCGCGGATAGCGCGTTGTCGTTTCGTCCGGTATGGTCTTTCCCGTGGAATTCAGGAGTGCAACGGCCGATGGATGATCGCCGTTGCACGCAGGTGGACGTGCCCTATTTATACCGCTTTTTCAGCGGGCGCGCGTGCGTAATATGCCTTAATATTTTTGCTATTAGAATTATGTAAAATATAATATGCTGTTACGCTATTTTATTATTATATATATAAAAATATATATATCTCATATTAATAAATATTCATGCTACGTTTTGTGATTAATTTTAATCCCTTATTTCGAATAATTGCATAATTCAATTTAGAATATTTTATATTATATAAACTATTTTTATTTGCACGTTCATACACACATAGAGTAAAATAGCAATTATATACCCTACTCGCGTGCCAAACTCGCGTGCCCTACTCGCGTGCCCTACTCGCGTGCCCTACTCGCGTGCCCTAATAGAATTACCGTATGCTGCTTCCGTTGGGCCAGTTGAACTTACCTTTCATTCATCCTGGCCATATTTATTATGACTATTTATTTAGTCAGAAATGTAGCTTCGCCCTTAATGGGAGATCAATGAAGGAAGAAATTCCTTCCGTTGCCGGCTAATTATCATTGCCGGTGAATGAGCGCAAATTTACGCTCGTTTACGATCGTTTGTCATGCATTAATATAACTTTACTTTAATTAATATAATGCCAAGTTATCAATTAAAATTAATTGATTGAAATTCTTATAATAATATAATATTATTTATAATAATATATAATTTATATTAAAATTAAAATAATAAAGCATTTATATTTTATATAATTTAATAGATCGATAATTTGGCTTTACATCAATTAAAGTAAAACTTTAATTGATATAATAATATAGATGAATGGGCTATAACAAAATTAGTATAAAATCGATGCATGAATACATGAATAAATTATTACTATGTTATATAATTAATAAAATTATTTTAATGTCTTCATTAAACAAATGAAACAGAATTTATCAATCAAAAAAAAAAAATATTTTATATCCAAAAAATATATAATATTTTATATATAATATATAATATATAATATATAATATATAAAATATTTTTTTTATAATCTTCCTTCTTTAATTTGGACTTTAATTTATTTTTGCAATAGATGCAATGCATATCAAGAGACCTTAATAAAAATTATTCCATTCAACTGTTTTAGCTCATCCATTTGAAAGCAATGGATTTATCTACAATCTACAATCTACAATCTATATCTACAATTTCTATAAATCCGTTACTTTAAAATTAAATAAAAGTTTGTCACTCACCGGCACTGATGCGCAACAGCGGAGTTGTTGGTCTTGAGGCTACGTCGCTACGTTGTCTGTAACATATAAATATAAAATCCAAATTATAGCGGCGAAATATAATTAATATTTCGAAATATTTATACATCCGATGAATACACAATACTAACAAAGAAACTTTATATAAATAAATAACTTTATAAATTATAAAAAGATTTTCTTTCACATTGAAACTTTTATAAGATTTATGTAAAAGTTTTTCTTTCCAATTTTCTCTTGTTTCATTCATTCAAATAATAAGACCGAATTAATGCACGTACGCGACTTTTAACTAATTTAACTAATATACAAATAATAAATACTCACCCTAGGGTTGCTCCGCCGATGCAGGAAGCCTCTCCTAGGCCTCCTCCTCCTCTCAGAATGTCACGGTCACTACATTGATCTGTAACATACAAATAGAAGATGCAAATTGTAGCAATACTCAAAATAATTAATATTTTAAAAAATTTATTATACACATTGAATTTTACATTCGATGGATATAATAATACGCAGATTAATAAAACAATCTTATAAATTTTGAAAAAAACACTACTACTAATAATTCCATACATAAGCTATAATCTAAAAGTAAAAACTTTTATAAGATTATAGCTTTCATATAAAAATCTTTTTCTCTAATTCTCTCTTGTCTAAATCATATAAATAAAAAGCCAAATTACGCGATTAATTATTTAAATTAAATTGTACGTACGCGATTAATAAATAATTAATATACAAATAACAAATTACTTACCATAGGGTTGTTCCATCGGTGCCCGATGCCTCTCCTAGGCCTCCTCCTCCTCTCAGGTTGATTCACACGCGCGATACTTTAAACGGCACTCCCGCACTTTTATTAAAAGATTACTTCCGCACTTATACGCGCGATACTTTAAACGACACTCCCGCACTTTCGAATTTCGGCACGATCGAACCCCGCTTCACGTGAGAATCATACTTCGAGTCGACAGGTCGGGAATTCACCGATTACTTCGAGCAAAGGTTAAGCGGAAGCGGAAGAAGACGAAATCGATCGATGGAATAATCGCGAATGGGGTTCGCTCGACTCTTGACCCGCGCCTGCTCCCATCGAGGGCCGACTAGAACATCGTTAGGAACGATTTCATACGAACCACCAAGTCTCTATCATACAGACTGAGCCGGGTTTATCGTAAGGCTGGTAGACGGGTCGAGAATGAAGATACCCACCTTCTACGTGCTAACAATCTAGCATTTCGAAAGCAGGAGATCAACTTCTCTAGCGAGCGAAAATCGAACCTAATTAGAACAGCCGACTCCTCAGATGCCAAACATGTTAGTATTTCTACAATGTGCTGTTAGACGGTACAAGAGAAGGGACCCATTAACGATCATTCCAAAACAATCGACCGAACTCTAACCGATTCGGGCCGAACCGTTCGTCGGAGCAGAACGTGCCCTCAACAGCCGATTCTCGAACCGAAGTTCAAGATTAACCGCGCGAACATGCATCTATACTATGCACGAACATACGTTGCTACGCGGCCGGCATTCACCTCAGCCGCGATACTGAGGCGTTTTAACGTTGCGCCTACATTAATATATTAAATTTATTAATACATAAATATTTATATAATATATAATATTAATATAGAATTAATATTAACTGATATTAATATAAAATTAATTATATTAATAGGTATTAATATATTAACGATTGCAACGCTGAGAGACATCCCATTTAGTCGGCAACAAAGTATGATCCTCGGTTACAATCGTGAAAACGAGATAAAAGTCCAACACGAAGACGCGACGACGCGAAAACGCGATACCGCGACAACGCGACGCATCGTTGCTCGTACGGCACGATGACGGCAACGACGACGCACTAATGTGCGTTCAACGCACAAATGCGCGTGCCACATATGAGCCATTGTGCGACTCGTGGCAATGCTGTACGGACACGCGACGCGAAAGACGCGAAAGCCGTCCGCGACACGATGACGGTGCCGACGACGCGACAAGCCATCCGCGGCGCGATGACAGCACCAACGATACGGCGGGCCGTCCGCGGCACGATGACAGCAACGACGACGCTGGGTACTTGGTTTCCCCTTCACAGTAAACCTTGAGGACGGTTAAGACCTTAAGGCATACCGTCCAGGTACTGAAGCCACTCCACCACGTCAAGGTGTACCCATGGAGGGTTATTTTATACAATATATAATTTTCTAATATAATATATAACTTAAGAGAGAGGAAAAATATATTTTATAATTGAGAGATTAGTCTAAAGTATCGGACAAAATATTATTAAATTTGAAATATTTTTAAAGAAGTAATTATTGTTTATAAAAAGAGAAAAAAATCGTGACAAAACGATAATTTACAATTTTAATTTCTGTCACTTCGACTCTTGATTATATGTGTATACGTCACGCGCGAAATACGTGTCTCGAGATTTATCGTTGAGATATAATTACGTATTATTTAAGATATGTAAAAGATAAATAATTATTTATTATATTAAATTATTTCCCGATATTTGTCGCGGTCGCGTTTAGAAAAAGAATTCGACGGAGCGTCTTATACCAATACTTTACTGCTCGAGCATCCTTGTATAAATGATAACAAGATCGTAAGCCGTAACATGTTAATAATAGCGCGCTAATGTTTACGCCACCAAGGCTAAATATCATGTTATTGATAATTCGCAGCCGAAAATATTTTGCGCACTATATGACGTATATACAAACGGGATATTAAATTATACAAGCGTTTTAAATTATATATTATTTATTTAGCAAGCAATTAATATATCACGGAGTTTATCGTTAATTATTCGGACGGATGCAATTCGACTATTTTATCGCGCGTTCTCGATCCGAATCATATTTAAATCGTCGAAAAGTTAAACGATAAAGTATCGGACAAAATATTATTAAATTTGAAATATTTTTAAAGACATAATTATTGCTTACAAAGGAAGAAATAGATTATGACAAAACAATAAATTACAATTTTGATTCCTGTCACTTCGACTCTTGATTAAATGTATATCACGCGAAATACGCGCCTCGAAATTTATCGTTGCGATATAATTATGTATTATTTAAGATATATAAAATAAAAGATAATTAATTTTATTTATCGAATTAAATTATTTTCACGCGAAATACGCGCCTCGAAATTTATCGTTGCGATATAATTATGTATTATTTAAGATATATAAAATATAAGATAATTAATTTTATTTATCAAATTAAATTATGTTGACGCGAAATACGCGCCTCGAAATTTATCGTTGCGATATAATTATGTATTATTTAGGATTTAGGCTATACAAGATAAAAGATAATTAATTTTATTTATCGAATTAAATTATTTTCCGATACTTGTTGCGACCTCGTTTAGAAAAGGAATTTGATAATGTCTCGCGCTTTACTACCTTACTGTTCGAGTGTCGCCGTGACAATGATTAACCATAAGTAGTAATACCTTAATAATAGCGCGCTAATATTTATGCCGCCAAAGCCGAATATCATGTTATTGATAATTCGCAACCGAAAATATATTTTTCGTATTATGAACAAGCGGAATATTAAACTATACAAATATTTTAAATTATAGATCAATTATTTAATAAATTAATATGTCTCGAAACTTATCGTCATTTTAATTATTCGGACCTTCGATTCGACTATTTTTTTATACGTTTTCAATCCGAATCATATTTAAATCGTCGAAAAGTTAAATGAAAAAGCAGAACGGACGAAACATAATTTAATCTTAATTATTTTTAGAGAAATAATTATTATTTATAAAGGGAAAGAAACATCGCGACAAAACAATTTACATTTACAATTTTGATATCTATCATTTTAACTCTTGATTAAATGTATATACACATCACGCGAAATACGTGCCTCGAAATTTATTGTTGCGGTATAATTATTTAAAATATGTAAAAGATAATTTATATTTATTGTATCAAATTATTTCCTGATATTTATCGCGATTTCGTTTAGAAAGAGAATTTGACGGAGCGTTTCGCACAGCTACTTTACTGCGCGGATGTCGTCGTGTGAATGATAACACATAAGAAAGGAATTTGATGTCGACGGAGCGTCCCACCCCACTATAGTTCTTATTCAAGTGTCGCTGTATGAGTAATAACAAAATCATGATACGTAAACAATAGCGCGCCAATTTTTACGCCGCCAAGACCGAGTATCATATTATTGAAAAGTCGTTGCCGAAATATTTTATATATACAATTATATTATATATATATATATATATATATATATATATATATATATATATACGCGGGGAATATTAAAGTTTATAAAATATATTTTAAATTATGATTAATTATATTTATTAAACGATTGATGTATCGCGAAGTCTTGTATTAATTACTCGATTTTGCGAATCGATTGTTTAATTGCTCTATCTTAATCCGAATCATATTTAGATGCTGGTAAAAGTCAAACGATAAAGCGTCGAAAATATATTTAATTTTAAATTTTATTTTTGAAGAAATAATTATTTCTTATTGTGGTAATGTATTTAAAAGATAAGTAGATAATTATCTTATCAAATTATTTTCCGGTATTTGTCGCGATCGCGTTTAGGAAACGAATTTGACGGAGCGTCTCGCACAGCTACTTTACTGCGCGGATGTCGTCGTGTGAATGATAATACATAAGAAAGGAATTTGATGTCGACGGAGCATCTCACCCCACTATAGTTCTTATTCAAGTGTCGCTGTATGAGTGATAACAAAATCATGATACGTAAACAATAGCGCGCCAATGTTTACGCCACCAAGGCTGAATAACATGTTATTGAAAAGTCGATGCCGAAATATTTTATGTACAATTACATTATTTATATATATATATATATATATATATATATATATGGATGTCAAAAGGCTATTTTGACGACATTTAAAAAATGAATATTTTATTGCATATATCGAAATCCGCAGAAATATCAGGATAACACGATAAGCAAAGAGGTCGCACAGAGTTAAATTACTGTACATTTAATTAATAATGTTCTCTTCCTCTCTCTTCACATAATGTCATGAAACAAACAGTATTACATATTTTTTAATGTTTTTGTTAAAAATTATATATATATATATATATATATATATATGCGAAAACTGTATTATTGTGTGTATATAAAATAATTCGTAAAATTAATATCAAATGCTAATGGAAGGTTTTTTTTATTTTTTAAATAAGAAAATACTTACATAAAAAATTGTGTAATACTTATTGTTAATATGTTAATAATAAAGAATATATTGTATAACCACAATATCTTTTATATATTTTGGTTATATTTTTATATAGAAATAAAGTAAAAATTAAATTTTATTTACTTTCTTGCATTTTAGAGGGATCTAATGGACGTAATGCTTTCTACAATAGAGAGTATATTTGAGAGAATCTCTAAGGAACTTGCTTTAATATTTGGGCTATAATATTTAAGATTAAAATGCACTTAAAAAAAAAATAAAATATGGCATAAAAAAATTATGTGTAAGTGATTATGGTATGATATATTCTGCAGAATTCTCAATTATTGTGAGCTTTTATGGTAATAATGATGTATATGATATTGTGAGAAAAATTTCATCAAGTAATATTTTTGCTATTAGAATTATGCTGTTATGTTATTTTATTATTATATATATCAAAATATATATCTCATATTAATAAATTTTCATGCTACGTTTTGTGATTAATGTTAATCCCCTATTTCAAATAATTGCATAATTCAATTTAGAATATTTTATATTATATAAACTATTTTTATTTGCACGTTCATACACACATAAAGTAAAATAGCAATTCAAATGGCAATGTTAAAACACAACTGTATGTTGCAGAAAAAAAATTAATCTTATTTATATTATAAGCAAAGTTTAGTTTAAAGTATAATTTCAAAGATGCTTTACGATAAAATAATAAATTGTGTGTATGTTTACAATTATGAATATAAAATTTTTAATTAAAGTCTTCTAATAAAAATTGACGCCACAGACAGATAAAACAGGCAATTGTATTAGTATTTATCTTTTGTGATCAAACAAACAATTATGGGCGATCTATAGAAATTATCATGGATGGTTTTTTTTTGCACAGATCGCAATTGAATGAAAGTAATAAAGCAATACACATGCACAACGTAATTTTTTAATGTAATGAAAGATCGGATCTCGTCCACTCATAATTCAACTATCACAATGTCATTGGAGATACAAAGTTTTTTAAAAAGTTAGAACTTTTCAGAATTTATGTAAGATTAAACTATATTGTGCATTACAACAAGATATAAATAACACAACTTATATCAATAGGTATATTACATTTTTATTAAAAATCGTAACTTAGATTATGTATAATTTTAATTCAAAAGACATATTAGCATAATAATATATATTAACATATGCAAATATGTATATTGTTAAATTTAAGCACAATAATGAAAACTCAAGATAAAAAGAATCAACCTGTAGGAATGCAAGTTGAATATACTGTAATTCGACTACATGTTCCACATAAATAAATTTCAATATTTTGGACGATAAAATTTGGTTTTGAAATTGTAGATTTATTTTAAAAATTTATTGAAACAAATATATCTTTTCAAATATGCAAAGAATCTGCACACATATAATATTAAAATTAAGAATTCCCCCTTTTCATTTATGAATACCTATAATATCTTTAACTATGCCATGAAATACATTGTTTATCTTATTAACTATTCAAAAAGTTACTCCATTTTATATATTTTCAATTATTGAAATAAATAATTTATTCATATATTTTTTAATTCTTTCGTCTTCATATATCTCTACCATTAAAATAATTAATTTACTTAATTTTAGAATATTATTAACATACTCATCAATTAACCAAACCAGATGAATATTAATATTAATTTTTTTTTAAAATATGTTATGATTAATTTACATATTTATTTATAGGCTAATCTTATTTATTACTTGCCTTATTTTTTCTCATTTTAAACTATCCTCTAATTTTCTTTTTAATAATTATTCCTATATCAATTTTAATTTAATATGCCTAATATTAACTCTTAATCTATCTAGAATCTCTAAAATTCTTTTATTTTAATGTATACTTACATTAATTTAATAAATATAACTATATTTTTATTTATTTTTAAATCTAAACTTTTTAATAATATTTATTATTTTAAATTTAATTTTATTAATTTTAGAAAATTACTATTATTAACATATTTTAGAATAATTATATCTTTAATAATTTTACTTATTTAAATTATTTTAAGATTTTAAGTTAATAAAAACTCTAAACCTTCAAAGATTAATATATAATATATTTTATAATTCTTATATTTTAATTTATTATCTTTTAAAAAATATCTTTAAATTTGCAATTTAATATTTTTATTTAAACTATAAAATAATTTATTAGTATTAGAAAACAATTTTATAATTAATTAATTAAATGATAAAGTTATAAGTCACTTGGTAATAGTATCAAAAATTAGTTAGGAATAATAAGATTCTGTATAGAAAGTAATTACAGGTCATACTCGACAAATAGAAAATCTCAGAGAAATACAATTAATAAATTAAAATTTAATACACGTACGTATATATATATATAATTATATTATATGCCAAAGAGATAGAGAAAGAGAGAGTATATTGTGTGTATATAATTTATGTTAATGTTTTATTTTATTAGAAGTCTGTCGCACAGAGTTAAATTATAGAAAGCTGGAAATTTAATGCTTCAAAATCCGCAAAAGTATCAGGATAACACGATAAGCAAAGAGGTAGCAGAGGTAAATTATAGAAAACGGGAAATTTAATGCTTTAAAATCCGCAAAAGTATCCGGATAACACGATAAGCAAAGAGGTAGCAGAGATAAATTATAGAAAACGGGAAATTTAATGCTTTAAAATCCACAAAAGTATCCGGATAACACGATAAGCAAAGAGGTAGCAGAGGTAAATTATAGAAAACGGGAAATTTAATGCTTTAAAATCCGCAAAAGTATCCGGATAACACGATAAGCAAAGAGGTAGCAGAGGTAAATTATAGAAAACGGGAAATTTAATGCTTTAAAATCCGCAAAAGTATCAGGATAACACGATAAGCAAAGAGGTAGCGAAGAGGTAAATTATAGAAAGTTCTTCACGTCTAACATATTCTTCGCTTACATCTCGTCTACCGTTAAAGATATCGATATTATACAAGAAATACATTGTTCTTTATGATCTCCGCTACATGGATTGACGGATTAGATTTTTAAAATTAATAAGATGACGATTATTAAAGCGATAAAGCGAGTCGAAATCGCGACGCTTTTGCCGAAATCATTTGCGTCAGATACATTATTCGCTTTAATTTCGATTACCGTTAAAGATATCGATATTATTCAAGAAAGACATTATTCTACATGATCTCCGCTACAAGAATTGACGCATTAGATTTATAAAATTAATAAGATGACGATTATTAAAGCGATAAAGCGAGCCGAAATCGCGACGCTTTTGCCGAAATCATTTGCGTCAGATACATTATTCGCTTTGATTTCGATTACCGTTAAAGATATCGATATTATTCAAGAAAGACATTATTCTACATGATCTCCGCTACAAGAATTGACGCATTAGATTTATAAAATTAATAAGATGACGATTATTAAAGCGATAAAGCGAGCCGAAATCGCGACGCTTTTGCCGAAATCGCGACGCTTTTGCCGAAATCATTTGCGTCAGATACATTATTCGCTTTGATTTCGATTACCGTTAAAGATATCGATATTATTCAAGAAAGACATTGTTCTACATGCTCTCCGCTACAAGGATTGACGCATTAGATTTTTAAAATTAATAAGATGACGATTATTAAAGCGATAAAGCGAGCCGAAATCGCGACGCTTTTGCCGAAATCATTTGCGTCAGATACATTATTCGCTTTGATTTCGATTACCGTTAAAGATATCGATATTATTCAAGAAAGACATTGTTCTACATGCTCTCCGCTACAAGGATTGACGCATTAGATTTTTAAAATTAATAAGATGACGATTATTAAAGCGATAAAGCGAGCCGAAATCGCGACGCTTTTGCCGAAATCGCGACGCTTTTGCCGAAATCATTTGCGTCAGATACATTATTCGCTTTGATTTCGATTACCGTTAAAGATATCGATATTATTCAAAAAAGACATTATTCTACATGATCTCCGCTACAAGAATTGACGCATTAGATTTATAAAATTAATAAGATGATGATTATTAAAGCGATAAAGCGAGCCGAAATCGCGACGCTTTTGCCGAAATCATTTGCGTCAGATACATTATTCGCTTTGATTTCGATTACCGTTAAAGATATCGATATTATTCAAGAAAGACATTGTTCTACATGCTCTCCGCTACAAGGATTGACGTATTAAAATTTTGAAATTAATAAGCTTACGATTATTAAAGGAATTAAGCTGGCGAAAATCGCGACGTCTTTTCCTGGGTCATTCGCGTCTAATGAATCTATCTCGTAAATCACAGTAATTTTTTAAGATATTAACGCGTCGTTCGGAACTTTATTATTTTAAATTTAACTAAAATCTTTTTAATTTTTTATAATTTTATAATAAAATTTTTAATTATTAAAATTATTAACATTATAATATTTATTTTTATTTTTTTTTAATTTATTTAATAAATTTTTTATTGTTTTAAATTTAATTAATTTTGCTTTAATTCCTTTATTTTTGTCTGTCTTATTTATAATATGATTTTTTATAGAAATCAATAATTTCTTATTTATTTGTCACTTATGTATAAAATTAATTATTAAAAAAATCATTTTTTTATATTATATTATTCAAGTTATAGCGTCTTTAATAATAATTTTTTCCTTAATAATTAATAATTTATTTTTTATTAGTTATGACTTTCTTATTTTAAATTTTATCATATCTTTAATATTAAAATTAAGAATTCCCCCTTTTCATTTATGAATACCTTTAATATATTTAACTATGCCATGAAATACATTGTTTATCTTATTAACTATTCAAAAAGTTTCTCCATTTTATATATTTTCAATTATTGAAATAAATAATTTATTCATACAGTTTTTAATTCTTTCATCTTCATATATCTCTAACATTAAAATAATTAATTTACTTAATTTTAAAACTTTATTAACATACTCATCAATTAATCAAACCAGATGAATATTAATATTAATTTTTTTTTTAAATTTATTATGATTAATTTACATATTTATTTATAGGCTAATCTTATTTATTACTTGCCTTATTTTTTCTCATTTTAAACTATCCTCTAATTTTTTTTTTTAATAATTATTCCTATATTAATTTTAATTTAATATGCCTAATATTATCTCTTAATCTATCTAGAATCCCTAAAATTCTTTTATTTTAATGTATACTTACATTAATTTAATAAATATAACTATATTTTTATTTATTTTTAAATCTAAACTTTTTAATAATATTTATTATTTTAAATTTAATTTTATTAATTTTAGAAAATTACTATTATTAACATATTTTAGAATAATTATATCTTTAATAATTTTACTTATTTAAATTATTTTAAGATTTTAAGTTAATAAAAACTCTAAACCTTCAAAGATTAATATATAATATATTTTATAATTCTTATATTTTAATTTATTATCTTTTATAAAATATCTTTAAATTTGCAATTTAATATTTTTATTTAAACTATAAAATAATTTATTAGTATTAGAAAACAATTTTATAATTAATTAATTAAATGATAAAGTTATAAGTCACTTGGTAATAGTATCAAAAATTAGTTAGGAATAATAAGATTCTGTATAGAAAGTAATTACAGGTCATACTTGACAAATAGAAAATCTCAGAGAAATACAATTAATAAATTAAAATTTAATACACGTACGTATATATATATATATAATTATATTATATGCCAAAGAGATAGAGAAAGAGAGAGTATATTGTGTGTATATAATTTATGTTAATGTTTTATTTTATTAGAACTCTGTCGCACAGAGTTAAATTATAGAAAGCTGGAAATTTAATGCTTCAAAATCCGCAAAAGTATCAGGATAACACGATAAGCAAAGAGGTAGCAGAGGTAAATTATAGAAAACGGGAAATTTAATGCTTTAAAATCCGCAAAAGTATCCGGATAACACGATAAGCAAAGAGGTAGCAGAGGTAAATTATAGAAAACGGGAAATTTAATGCTTTAAAATCCACAAAAGTATCAGGATAACACGATAAGCAAAGAGGTAGCAAAGAGGTAAATTATAGAAAGCGGGAAATTTACTTGTCAGTTACTAGTAAGTATTATAAATATTATATATAAATTCTAATCATGCAGATCTCATGTGGACATCATGCGCTTCGGGCATGATCTTTCGGAGTTATGAGAAAAATGTTTTGCATTTAGAAATAACATAATAACGAACCTCTCTGAATTTTAAACTTTTCGAAAAATTTTTTGCGTTCCAGGATAAACTGTCAATAAACCAATGCAATTTGTGAAACGTGTGAATCTTTTTCGCGTGTGTCTTTCTACATTTCCTTTAGCAGTCGATCTTTTGTTACCTGCTCTTTTCTTTTATGCTCTCGCAATTATTCTCGCTGAATGTTCATAATATATGAGCTACGTCACGATAATACAATATATCGCATTTCATGCTGAGCTCGTATATCAATCGTGGTTTCCCCTTCAGCGACTTGCGTTTCGCAACAGAATCTTATTCAACCGTCGTCGCTGTCGTGATCGTCGTCAATCGATTTCGCCGCTAATGTCCTACCAGACTTTGAGATTGAATCGTTAAATTGGTGGAGTAACATCGTAATACTTGCGTATCAACAACAATCAATTGCCACGTTATCAACATTTATAATTAATTTACGGTTTGTTTGCACTTGGTGAGACTTTTTTTTTGTTTCTTTTCCACTGTATCTTGCATTGCACAACGTGATCTTTCTGGTCTAACGCGAAATTTAAATTTGAAAGTGGTGACATGACATAGTACGATGATGAATAATAAATAAAAAATTAAATATATGAAAAGTGCATAATTCTAGTGAATAATAATAGGATAAAAACGTAAGTATTAATGGTTTTTAAATTAAAAAAATAGAAGCAATTAATTCTTGGATGCATGACATGCTAAGAAATATTTGTAGAAGTTCAAGTAGCAAAAAAATAAATTTAGTTTCTCTAAAACCTTAAAAAAAAAAGAAGAAAACTTATTAGATAAGGGAAATGGAAAATAGAAAAAATTTAATTAAAGATGCTATAAATTGATAATAAATACTATCCGAAATAAAAAATAGTCTTGAAAATTCTTTTTATACTTACTCAGTCATGTGTTCAAAAGAATAAAACTTGGGTAAAAAATTAAGAGATATAATTCATCGATCAATGACCAGCTTCGTGATAGTTCGTTAAAATGTATTAAATATATATAGAACTGTCATATGTGCTAATCATATGTCAGATACCGAAAGTGAAATTTGGTTTATAGAAGAAAGTATTTATCTCGATAAAAAAAGAAGATTAAATATTGAATAGTAACCTATACGTATACATAGATTCCATGATAACAATTATAAAGTTATTGTAAGAATAGCATTTATGAAAAATCGATGCCAATTAACCTTAATGGAAAATAGCCAACTAGATATTAGTAATGTGAGTATAAACTATTTATGAATGTCGTGTTAAATTATTTTCGAATATGTTAAGCGTTTAAACAAGACGCGTAAAAATTTATACGTATAAAATTGAAAATTTAAATTTAAACTAAATCTCGTATAAATGTTTTACATGGATTAATTCGAGTCGTGAATTAAAAGCATTCGCATAACAATCTTGCGTAAATTACACATTGATTCTTTATAAAAATATCTTCAATCGAATTATCAAACGCGTCAGATTATTTAACCAGGTTTGTCGCGCCGATATTTACGAGCTCCGACATTGACCCCAGCAACTACCACTTTTTATCTTATATCCCGTAAACGCTCTTAAACATCAACTTTTTATGTATCCAGACATTCATCGCGGATACGCAATCAGCAAATATCGCGAGCATGATATTTTCGGCTTTTGAGAGTAAAAAGTATTATATTAAAACTCCATAAACGGAAATGTGTTCAAATGTTATTTTCTTGAAAATTTAAAGTGTTCAATTAAATTCTTCTAATATTATTTTGATCTAATAATATAATTTATTTATAATTTGCGAGCACTACATTCTTTCTCCTAAATTTTGAATTCTTTCTTTAGAAATCTCTTTCTATATGATATCAAATATAACTCTCTCCTTCTCTCTCTCTCTCTCTCTCTCTCTCTATATATATATATATATATATTTGTATAACTATTATTTATTATATAATATCTAATATATAAATATCTATATTTTTGTATATATTATCTAATATTATCTGCACATGTACTCTGTCAGATATTATATGTATATATAAACGCGATTCTATTGGATATTACATGTATGCATAAACGCGACACTGTCCAGTATCGCTAATTGTACGTCATGAAACTCCTGCTTGATCTTTATAATTGTCTCAATTAAAACGGGCGCGCGCGCGCGCGCGTATTACGTGCCATTTGCATCCGTCACGTTCGGACAACACTGACTGCTTAAATTGCCCTACTCAAGTTATTGTTTGATATACCCAAGAGAAACTGCTCGAATTACACGGACTTTGGACCGCATCTTATTGTTAGTTGCGCGTCCTGAAAATTTCTTCATTTTATCAAAAGTTTGCTGGAGAGAATTGCGCAATTTATTACTCGTAAGATTATGATATGAAGTTAAATTGCAACGGCAAGAGTAACTTTCTCATATAGCGAATAAATATTGTAATTTTATTCAGTATAAAAAAATGAATAATTTGTTAACTTCAGTTTTTGTTAATTATAACTCAGAATGAAAGGAAAAAAAAACTAAAGCCAGTCATGCAAAATTAAGAAAAAAACTTTGTTTTATCTAATATAAGTACATTTCAATCTTCACATTCAGATTTCCTTCAACCTGAGGGGCACATTAAACATATGTAATTATTAATAGTATATTATTACATTATGTGGATTATTAACGAACTACTCAAAGTTCTCTCTCTTTATCTCGAAGCAAACGTCAATAGGAATATCTCTGATTTTTATATTGTAATTAACAATGTATCGAAATATAATATTTCTGAATGAAACAAAGTTCTTTTCATATTCTGTACAATCTTTTTTTACTGCGCTACTTGAATTTTTTTTTTCTAATTTCTAGATATTTTTTTAAATACTAATTATCAAACTTTTTGCCATAATTTTAAATTAATTAATCTGCACTTTAAATAATCTCCTGAGAGCTTATTTTTTATCCTAATTCAGAGCTATACCTCTAGCTGGTATGAAACAGAATTTGTATTTTTTTCTTTTTACTTGGCAAGAATAAAACTATCAAGTATCGGTATCCCTTAGAATGATGAAGGACTCGAACGGCATAAAAAACACCATAGACGATATACACGTAAATCCGAACGAGACCACCACGTTAAGACCGAAGTTGGAAACCTTCGACGATATCTTGCCGTATGTCGGTGACTTTGGCAGATATCAGTGGCTGCTTTTAGTGGGTTTGCTTCCCTACAGCGTGGCATATGTTACCCTATACTTTTCGCAGTTCTTCCTCACTTTGCTACCTCACGAACACTGGTGCAAGATAGAGGAACTAGTCTCCTCAAACTTTACGCAGGAGGAAAGGTAAAGTTTTACGTCAATGCGATTCTTTAAGATACGAAACGATTTTATCAGCCCGATAATTTTCAAACAGAATTACACACACACACACATATATACATATATATATATATATATATATATGCACTCATTGTCAGTAAATTATAAATTTTATCTTTCACGTGTTTAACATAAAAAATAATGATAAAAATTTTCTGAAAATTGTATAATATAATTTTAATCACGCACATACCTATGTGTAATTAAATTTACAAGAGAGACAAAGTTTATAATTTATATTGAGATAACTTTGAGCGCAAAGTTATATAGGGTGTTTCCTGATATGTGGAAAGTATTGCAGTGGATTCAGGATACAAAAATAAGAAAAGAAGTTCATATAAACATATGTCCGATCATGTGATCTTGTTTCCGAGTTACAGCCTGTTTTATTTTCCAATATTTTCAACTTTTCCGCATACAAAAGTCTAATTCTGACTGTATTTACCATCGGAAAATCCATATACGAGATGCATGTCTGCCATTTCATTGTTTAACCAAGCCATAATTTTTACTTTAAACATAGACTGCGTTAATAGCGCTAATGTACGATACGAATACTTTACTTTCATTGAGCACATGATACGAACCGTACCACTTATAATACAAATAGCACGTGTTTATGTTTATAGATTAGCAAGACTTTTCAAATCCTTCAAATCTTGCAGATAAACAGCAAATCGATGGAGTATGCTATCTTAACTCTGTTAGAAAATAAAACAGGCTGTAATCCGGAAACAAAATCATCAAATCGGACATATGTTTATTAAAATTATTTAACTATTATTATATAAGTTATTTATCATGCATCATCCTTTTACTCTGCAAATATTTTCAGAATAAAAATTGGCATACCAAAGTCTCAGGATTATCCGTATTACGATCGATGTCATCGACGGGAGCTGGACTTTTTCTCCATTCTAAATCACAAGGATATTCGCTCGATCGAATGGAAGACGAACAAAACTGTGGATTGCAATCAATGGGAATACAATTTCACGCAGATTCCGTACGCCAGCATAGCGGCTGAGGTGAAGTATCCTTGAATGCATGTATATGAGATATATGTAAGATGCAAAGATAAGCAAAATTCTCGCTTGAGTGCTACCGTTAGCGATCGTATGATTAATCGCAATTGCAATCGTGTCTTCTCGATCATTTCGATCATAATCCGTTAGAGATAAAATAGCAACGATCGCTTGTGCGCTGATTCCTGGACTCTTTATGATTAGCTAGATTGGGTATGTGACCAGGAATATCTCATCTCGACGGCACAGTCGATCTTCTTCTGCGGCTCCATCGTCGGCGGTTTTCTCTTCGGATGGATCGCCGATCACAAAGGGCGGATTCCCGCCCTGATGCTATGCAACGGCGTTGCCCTCTTGGCGTCAATCGCCACCGCGAGCGCGAACACCTTCTGGTCCTTCGCCGTCTGCAGATTTCTTACTGGTTTGGCTTTCGACAATTGCATCAACATCCCGTTGATTATCGGTGAGTTCCCAATAAATGATAACGAGCACTTATCAAAATCATGACCGCAACGAACGAAAAAGTTTATTCCAACGTGTTTATTAAAATTATACGCGTGAGAAATATCCTCCATCATCGTTTTTCTCTAATGTTATATAAATTCCGAGTACGGATTTCTCTCTCTCTCTCTCTCTCTCTCTCTCTCTCTCTCTCTCTCTCTCTCTCTCTATGGCGTGTACACACGTTCAATAATTTTTTAAACGATATTATCCGATAGTTTTTTAACGATTGGTATCGCATAGACTGCGAAATACCCGGAAGTACGGGAATACCCGGAAGAGAGTACAACGGATTGAAAAATTATTACGCATAGCAAAACATGCAACTTGTGAATATTTATGCACGAATATTACGATCTGCCATATCATTTCATTATTAATACAGTTTACGTAAACTGCGTTACGTAACTCATATATTGTCTATATCACAGATTAGATGTTAATTAAGATATATCACATTAAATATTTAAATAATGTTTAATGCCCCAGTTATATAACGTGCGAATTAAACTTTGAATCTCTCTAAATCCTGAATCAGTGGTCGAGTACATGGCCGTGAACAGACGAACTCTGGTCGTTAACGTAGCCTTCGGTTTATATTTCGGTATCGGAAGCACAGTTTTGCCATGGATCGCATATTACGTTGCAAACTGGAGATTCTTCGCTTACGTCAGCGCGTTGCCCATGATGAGCGTCTTTATCACACCTTGGATTCTTCCTGAAAGTGCACGGTACGATATTTTACATCAATCTTCGATCCGAACTATTCTCATCCTTTGTAATAATGTTGAAAGATACTACGATAATCTTTTATGTATTCTTAGTTTTGGAGCGTTATAAAAAAAAAAATTTCATATTCTTCGCAATTAAATGTGTAATTAAAAAATTTAAACGTCAAATTCTGAGATAAATAGTCAATACGGCAATTTCTAGATATCATATCGCTCCCAGAAATTTATATACGTAGTCGTAAGTTCGCTTTACTCTTATCTATATTCCGCCGCACGTCCGAACTTTCCGCTGAATAGAGCACTGTTTCACGATTAAGATGGTTCGTCGCCAACGGCAGACTGGACAAAGTGGTGCAGAAGTTGAAGCGGATAGCAAAGGTCAACAAGAAGAGCCCCGATACGCGCATCTATGAAATTTTCATCGTAAGTAGGACCGCTTGAGATGCAAAGCTCACTCGCTCGTGAGACATAAATCGCTCCTTCATCCTATCGTCCGTCTCTTATTGTCTTTACAGAGGAACTTGACAGCATCCGATATACAAACGGAAAGCGCAACCTTATTCGATCTGTTAAAGTCACCGCGTTTAGCGAAAAACTCTATCTTGCTTATTTTCTTCTGGTGAGTAAAAATAATGAATTTTTATTTCCCGTTATTCTCTCCGCTTTCGGAGCATTTCATCCTCTTTCTTCTTATACAAGATGTCACAGAATAATTTTTGGAAATGTCACATTTCTGTTCATGTCTTTTTTTTTTGCTTGTTGCAAATACATTAGATATATAATTTGTAGTCCCGTATATTTTTGTGGAATGATTCTAGGTCCTTGACGATGATAGCCTTTGACGGCCACGTGTACTCCCTCAAGCTGATCCCAAGCTCGGTCTTCGTATCCTTCTCTCTTGCTTGTGCAACCGAGCTACCGGCCGGGCTGTTGCTGATGTTGCTACTGGATCGCTGGGGTCGCCGATTCTGCGGATTTATCACTCTGGCCATGACTTGTTTCTTCAGTTTTGCCGAGTTGCTGTTGCAGTCGAGTGAATCGCATATACACATACACAAGTTTTTAGCTATCTCATGTATCTCAAAATCGAACGCGCTTCAGCATCATTTTTTTTTTTTTCAGTTGCAGCGAAATTGACAATGTCGGTGCTCTCGCGATTTTGCCTAAATATGTCAGCCAATGTAGGTCTACAATACGCCGCGGAATTATTACCGACGCCCATTAGGACGCAAGGAGTTTCGTTGATCCACATTTTTGGTATAATCGCTCACTCCGTCGCGCCATACGTGGTGGACAGTGTAAATAATTTCCTTTGTCATTTTTCAGCAGAAAAAAAAATGTATTATGTATTTATGTTACGTATGGTATAAACCAGAATATATTTTTCTTTCTTTTGAGTGTATTATCGCATAATAAGATAATTGAGAGAATTATTGGAATATTGCTCGCTAAGGATAGCAAAAAAGTTTAATCAATCTATGTACCGCTTGAAAAAAATTCATTTTAATTCATTGATATTGCTTTAGGCTAAGATTTGGGACGCTTTACCGATGCTGATCATCAGCGTCGTATCCCTGTTGGCAGCTACGGTGGTATTATTCTTACCGGAGACGCTCGGTCGCGATCTCCCGCAGACCCTACGTCAGGGTGAGGACTTCGGCAAGGACCAAAGCTTCTGGACGCTACCCTGTTGCAAGAGATCGGATCGGCATCGACATTATAGTCCGCGCGAACTATAATTCTTTTAATTCTGTTATATTATAATGATCCTCGCTCCGCAACAGTCGAGGAAATGTAGTTAAGAAATTTTTTACGGCGCCTTTTTTCGCGCGCGGCATATGACAATATATATATAACCAGTAACCCTATGTCGTTTTCGTACCAATCAATAAAATTTACAGACAAGATCAATTTCTCGATTCGATGAGCGCTTTCTTTAATATTAAGAGAATTTATTTTGAATAAATCGCAAACGCGCCAGAATAGAGTTTACGTTTCCAAGACCAGAAATACGAGGCTGGAACACGAGGGAAAGATAATTTTTTTTTTTTTATTTTGTACATCATTATTCGATTACTTTCTTAGATGACATTGATGAACGAATTGAGACTGAAATATAAAATGTGTGGTTCCATGTATATTTTGATAATTTTCACATTTGGCAGTGAAAGATGACCAATGCTTTCATCGCAAGTTGTGAAAAAGACTACGCTAGTTCTATCATTATATTAAATTACTGAAAATTGTTTACTTACGTAACACTAATTAATTCGTGACAGCCGTCAACAATTACGTAATGATTCTTGATGACGCGTCAAGAAAGCGACAGCGATTCCATCCATTCACATGTCTAGCACGATTCGTCTAGTCTATCTTATATTCCAAGAATATTAACTATAATAAAACGATCTTTTATCTTATTTAACACGAGAGACAAGTCACCTCTCTTACGTATTTTGAGATTTCAAACATGTCGTCTTTCAGGAAAAAGGAACAATGAGCGAAGAGCCGAACGTAATAGATATTGGAATCGATCTAATTTCGTTGAGTTCGCGTATTTGCATACCATAAAGTTTTACGACAACCGTAAAACGTCAGTTATCACTTTAAAACTTTATGATTAATGATTATCCTTTAAAACCAGCAAGAAAATCGAACTCATTGATATTTTTTCGGTTCTCACCTCGTTGATATCTCGCAAATGATAACTGCGAAAAAATTCAACATTACTATGATTAATCTCTCTCGCTAAAGCTATAAATAACTTTGTACACGTAGAATTAAATAACTTTGTACATGTAATATGCTGCATCCTTTCTGTGCGAAAAGAGCCGCGAGTCGAAAATCCACATTGTAACAACGTGATATAAAGTATATCGCAAAGAAATGCAATGCAGATTTGAAAGATAATCTGGCGATCTCGAGACGATCGCGTGCGGTTTTAAAGCGCATAAAGTCGACGTGCACTCGCATCCCTGTCTGCATTTGAATGCGCATCTCGCTTTCTTTACATCGCCGCTTTATATACGTACATTTTTGTTTGGTCATCGCGCGTCACACACACACACACACACACACAGCACTTGGCGTATCTCATGGCTTAATAAGATGATCACATGCACGGGCGATTTACCCGCAATATTTACAACGATTTGGTAATTTTGATATTTATAACGAATCGGCCGCTATAATCTCGTAGAGTCGATCGTCTGAATACTGTCGTGATGGAAGCCCGCGTTTGTCATGCCCATCTGCTGCTCTTTCTTCTTTCTCAGCGATTTTTTCAATTGCGGAGTTCTGCAAATTTCAAAAATAATTGTTAAGTTTACGGAATTAGAGGTCTTAGCTAGACACTTATAAAATAAGAGTAATTCTTATATTTATTTTCTCGAATTTGATTCAAGAAATTGATAGAAAACTTACGAAGATACGCAGGGAATCCACCAGAAACTCTGATCTATGCCAAAGTCGTTACCCTCTTGCAAAGTTTCGGGCAACTCCTGATTTAAGGTTTCCGGTAACGTTAGAGTCAATAATGCATCCAGGAATGATAAAAGGCCAAGAACTATTAAAGGCAAAGACGGATGGACATCGGCCTGAAAATGATGATTGAGTATTATTAAGCATCGAGCGTCGATTTCTCGATGACGGATTTCGCTAATCTTGCGGGAAAAAAAATTTCTTCCGCCACATTTCTCTCGAAATACTCACTAAATAAATCACATAAGGTCCAATGATGTGAGCGAAGTAACCAATAATATGAATCAGAGACACACCTTGCGCCCGTACTACGGTCGGCAACATTTCAGCCGCGTATTGGAAACCAATATTCGCGGCGATATTGACACCAAGGCGCGCCAAGATCGCCATGGTGACGGTTAGTACGCCTGTAATGTTACGTTGCAAGGATATATGTAAATCCATCGTACAGGTAGTGCGTTGGGGATTGCAATTTAACGCGATAAAATGTAGATCTCAAAGATCGTAAAGCGCAATAGAGAGAAATGATTTTATCTCTCAATTGACGTTAATAGCGCAATTTTCCGCGATAAAATAAAATAAATCTTTGTGAAATGAGAATAATTATTGCGACAGTTATATAATTTACCAGGAGGTGTGACGAGGGCGATGAAAGAGAACATGCCGCACAAAAACATAGAGGCAAAACCCATCCATCGTCTGCCCCATCTGTCAAGGAATAATGCCAGCAAAATCGCTGCTGGAAGCTCGGTCATCGCGGCTATGGAGAATGACGTGAATACGTCGGGATCCAACAATTTCATGTTCCAAACATGTCCATCGAATACCCAAACCATCAACAACCTGAAAGCCAGATTCTCGATTAATAATCGTTTCAAACGGGAATAAAGTAAAATGGAGCTTATCATCTCGGCGATTTACTTACCAATAAACAATGAGTATGATAGTAATACGAGCTAGCCGAGGCAATTTGAAAAGGTGCAGTACGGTGTACTGGTTGTGCGATTGATCCTTCTCGATTAAATTCTTGCAGCTTCTTTCAAACTCTTCGAACACCTCCTGTTTCACCTCCTTACCGTTGACTTTTGCAAATTTCTTCAGCATTTCGATCGCCTTGTCGACCTTGCCGCTCGTAATGTACCATCTAATCAACAGAGTACAGTTATGTCAATTATACTATGCATCTGTATGTGCATATGTTGCATATGTAACGTGTAATGTAACAATAATTACCGTGCACTTTCTGGAACTATCCACGGACTAAGGAAAGCGACGACCATCGGGAATGAAGTTACGACGCTTAAAATTCTCCAATCTGAGATCCAATACGCGATCCACGGCAGAATACTAGCGGCGAAAGCAAAGTAAATTCCGAAGGACATGTTCGCTACCAGAGTTCTATACTTCGGGCCAACGTACTCGATCACTGCGATTAGATTAATATTAATCGATAATCGCTCATCGAGATTATTAACAAATTAAATTTTCATCGAGAATTTACTTTGAGAATTCGAAACAAGTAATCAAAGTAATTTTAATCCAAGCTGCTGATTAATAAAAGTACACAAGTTTCTCAAATACCTATTTACACATCCTTAAAATAGGCTGCTTTGTTCAGACAAGAAATTTATTTAAAGATTTCTCGTAATTTTTCGTGTAATATCTCGTTTAATAGCTTTGCATCTTAATGATCCATACCGATAATGAAGAGAACGTTGAAGCAGTTGTCAAATGACGAACCGACAATCATTCTTGCTATGCAGAAGGTCAAGAAGCTGTTGCAGAAAGCGGTCGCGATGGAGGCGAAAAATCCTACCGCGTTACAAGACACTAACGCCGGGATTCTGCCATAATGATCGGCTATGTAGCCGAATATTAGACCGCCGATGATGCTGCCGACAAAGAAGGCCGACTGGGCCGCGGAACTGAGAAAAGTCTTGTCGCAAATCCATTCGAGCTGCCAAAATATAATACATTTTTTTTTAATTATATTTATTAATAAACGCAGAAATAATTGTAATCAATAATGTTTATCGCGTTTATTTTTCAATAGACGAATTTATATCATAGTGATTTGATATCAAACTAATTTTTTTATAATCACATATTGTATATCGCATACATTGGATGTCATATATCATTAAGGTGTTCAAGAAAAAAAAAACATTCAATATTTATATAAGTAAATAGGACATATCATAAGTAAAAAACCTTAGTAAACGTAAGTCGAAAGCTCAATTGTTTCTGAGATATAAATATTTTTCTATGTTAGCATCATGATTGACTTACTAGCTTCTACGTGTCGCAAGCGACGTGAGAAGAAGGTAATCTGTCTAAATCTCGATATTTATAGAAGTTCCACATATCCTCCTTCCATTTCGATACACGCTTAGCATTTTCTTCTTATAGATGATAACTGACTGATTGCCAGTGAAATCTTCTGTTATGAAATATATATGAAAATTGAATGAGGACATTCAGAACGCGGTTTTTTTAAACACTGAGGTAAACATCGCATGCGACACGTAGAAGCCAATCATGATGTTAGCATAGAAAAATATTTATATCTCAGAAACGGTGGAGCTTTCGACCTATGTTTACTAAGGTTTTTTTATTCACTATAGTATGTCATATCTACCATATGAATATTGAATGGTTTTTTTAATACCCTGTACATGTTATATATACTATTAAAATATCGCTATATAATCCAAGTTTTTTTCCAAAAAGATGCTGTTTTTTAATGATTGAAAACTTCCTCGATCGTTGTCATATTGGTATCAATAGCGATCGGTTTTTATATTCAACATTATGTAATATATGAAAAAACCGGTATTTACGTATAAACGACGCTTCTCCGATACAAGTTTCGCTTCGCAAAATAAAAAAGCGCGATAAAATTAAATACTTTTCGAGATAAGAAGAAGTAAACCAAATAATGAATGGAATGCGCGTATACTTGTTGATATTGTCATTTTGCTGACCATGACAATTTATTAACCGTACAACTTGGGCGACGCAAAAAAAATTTTACGCACATAAAATGATAACGTCTAAGCATCTTATTGTTAATTACCTCGGCAGCGATCGAGGCGTATGGTACCATTGTGTGATTGAAGGTCCATCCTTGCTTGCAACGGACCCTCGGCCACGACAGATTGCCATGCCTAACACCCTGGGCGAGCAGATCGGTATAATTTACATCGTACATGTAACATCTCGAGAATATCATCGAGCTTTCCAGCAGCAATTCCTCTTCCATAGCCGGAGGTATCGCTATCGCGATCCTACGAACAATATTGAATTTCAATACGAACGGCTATATAACTGCGATATATTTTTCTTGCCTCCAATGTGCGCACTGTATATCTCTTTAATTTCGCTACCGCCGACAACAAAAGCTATCTCGTTTGTCAAATAAGTGGCGCATTCACTAGAAATACGTCATTTACGATTGACACAAACGTGTTACTGACATGAAAATTACATTAGCGAGATAGCAAGTTTTTTTTTTATTGATCCTGTTTTCGAAGAAATTCCTACGTAAAAAAGGTTAAATGTCTATCTACGCATATTTTTTTCGCATAAAAATTCTACAAATGTTATTTTATTGCGTAAATGCATACCTCCTATTTCTTTCTATATTTATAATACAATATATTCGCGCAATAGCAAATTCTTTGGATTCTTATCCGAGATCGTCGTTTCAAGTCATCGTACATTTATTTTGCCTTATTATTATTATTATTATTATTATTATTATTATTATTATTATTATTATTATTATACTTGTTGTTATAAAATCGCGGCTAGTTTCGAACGATTCATATTTTCGATATATTCCTTGGTTTCGATAGGAAGGTAAGGAAACGTAAAGACCTTAGGCAGTCTTTTAATAAGGAGAACCTTCCTCTCCCTTCAAACTTTTTTTACTCGTTCTCTTTCTCGAGTTTCAGTGGAATCTTCTCGAGATCGACAGCCAAAACTGGTTTTCTGTATAATATGAGACGTGGAGAAACCACTGATCGACTAATCTGAATCACGAGCCATGGTAGTGACGGATTTTTCTTCTAGATAATCATCCCAGACCCTAATACGACTTATCTTTATATTGTTTCGGACATTAAAAACGTTAAACAACTAAACTATTTTTTTGTCTTAGTCTCAAATTTTTTCCAACAGTATTTTTTACTAGGAAATACTATAGATTGTATTTTAACGAAAAAATTAGTTTATCAGTAAAATGTAATACAGTTCAAATTCCGAAATTGCGCCCATCAAACGTGGCCAAAATTTAGTCTCCCATGTAACTGTTCACAATTTGTCATTTTGTCACGCATAAAAATAAAGGAAAACTCTGATTATACACTTTTATTCCTTTACAACGGAAACGCTACAAGAAATGTAATATAATTACAAGTGTAGTTATTTCTGACGAAGAAACATTTTTTTCGCCAAACAGAATTATTCAGCCGATTGATTTGCATTAATGCGGAAGAAGAAATCTATCTTTATCGTATTATGTATTTAGTTTCTTAGTTGACGTAATCATTGCACAAGTTGGAAATATGTGTCTTTCATTATTCATAACTTCTATTTAAAGTGACACAAAGTCACCCAATTTTGGGAAAATCTGATAGCGCTGAAAAGAATTCCGTTTTAAACAAAATAAGGATCTTATGATTGCACTAATTAAGCCGATAGAAATTTATACATATGTATGTGTGTGTGTGTGTGTGTGTGTGTGTGTGTGTGTGTGTGCGTGTGTGTGTGTGTGTGCGCGCGCGTGTGTAGAGAGAGAGTGATAAAATTCTATTATTAAAATTTAATAAAATATACATTTAGCTGCGAAGTGTTTATATATTAATATTTCATCGGTCTATAAAATATATTAAAATTTCGAGAAATTTAATTAGGCAAGAAAATCGAGGCAATGTTCGTAACATTTCTTTAAGGAAGCTAACTTTCGAAAATTTCCCAACTTTTAATTACCAATAATTTAAAAATTCTTAAATTTTTAATCATCAGTATCTTAATAATTAATTAATGTCATTCATGTATAAATAAAAAGCAATGCAAGAAATTTGAGACACACTATATGTATGCAAATAATTCAGCACGCAAGGAATCTATATATAAGCCAAACCAACCATGGCCCAAAGTCAGCTCGAAACGATTGAACTTGAACTGTCATTATGAATTAAAGATGAAGATAATATATTTCACTTTCTACCATTTCGAATCTTGAAAATCTTTTATCTTCCGGTCATGTTAAATACCTAGATATTTTCTACATTGTCTTACAAATTTCTAATTGCTTCGTGCCTTTATTTATAAAAATTATCTGAACCTCTATTTGTATTCTCCAATTTTTATTTATAACAATTTATGAAAATATTGTTTATTTTTTTACGTTTGCTTTAATTTGCATTGCTTTAATCTTCAAGCATTGAAAAGAATTGTCTTTTCTCGTTGAAACTCACTTTTCATGGTCGGTGAAATTCCAGTGCTCCAGCTCCGGTATAGTGCACCAGTATTCGGCAGGCACGAGAGTGATGAAGAACTGCGCGAAGTATAAAAAAGCGTAAACAATTGTAAAGGGTAATAGTAGAAAGAAGAGGAACAACTGGTATTTGCCCGCTTCGCCAACATATGGCAGGATGTCGTCGAAGGTCTCGATCTTGGGACCGTTGCCCTCTTCAACTTTCGTGGATCCGGCCATGACCGTCGTCTGAAAGATGGCAAGAATGTATCTTTTCATAACTCCCTTAAAAGATCTATCGCGACTAAATCGCCAATATTATTACGTATGATCAAACATATATTTTTATGAAAATGGTCGTTGAAATGCGAAAAATGTTAACGTCACGCAGGAATAAATATGAGATGCGATATATCGATGCAAAACACCGTCTATTATTTCGGTAATAAGAGAAAAATTTTTAAATGAAAATGAGTGGAGAAGATAAAGAAACGAACAAAAGACCGTATGGCTACTTAAGCAGAAGCTATAGCTAACAAGTGTTAAATGACTAAATAGAATGTTGAAACAACACGAGAATTATGTATTCAGAAAAGAAATATTATCTGTCTATTAATGATAAACGGTTCGACAAATATATGATAAAGAAGTGAATATAATAATGTCACGTAGCTTTGACGCAAAAAAATATTATAAAACACATACAAATATTACAAATATTAAATAGAAAGTGTGACGATATATTCCATAGAGCATTCTTTATCTATAAAATTTTATTATTGATTGATTTTATTTTTTTTGTCCTCTCTTTAAGTTATAAATTAAAATGTTCTAAAAATGATGAATGTGACTTAAAATATTTCTCATCTGTAATTTTGGGATACTTTCTTCCGACGAGAATATGCGGAAATTGCTTTCATATAAATTTATGGACGTAAATAATATTACTTAACGTAAAAGATCATGATGCATAATTAGATTGATAACATTTACGAGATGTTTTGACAAGATATCGAAACGGTATAGCATGAACGGTTTAAACATCGCATTAATGCAATACACATAAGTAATTACATTGAGCGATTATATCGTCCTCGATGCAATACGTAACGAAAAAAAGGCACATGTTATAAAGTCATCATCATTAATGATGCTATCAAATATTCATAAAACGCGATATATATTTACAGGAATTAATTTTAAATACATTTCAGCACTATAAATCAAAGATAATCAAACAAAAAAAACGACATATTACTGAAATCATAGACACAATGTAATCTCTATTAACATGTTAACAATCCATTTTCTTATTGATTTAAATGAAGTCAATTGATTTAAATCTTAATTACCATCGTTATTACTATTACATTTATTGATTTATAATATTTTACAATCGATTTATTTATCTTACTATATCCCATTAACATTCCAATAATTTGCTTTATTCGTTAAATCGACACTTGCCTCGTTTCAGATGATTTATCAACCGTAAATATTCGTGATATAATATCGCTTTATTGTAATATAAGAAGTTTCATAAGCTATATAATCATAAACTATTGACTTCAATTAAGTAACTAAAAAAGATATTATACATAATTACTTGATTATATTGTTACGTGAAAACATTAAATATAACGACGTGACAAAATATAAAAAAACAGTACATCTAAAAAGAAAAAAGAAGACATGTTAACAACTACTATCAATTATTAGTTTTTTATCACGCATTTTTATCATTAATATTTAGCACTTTTAATATTCAAGTTCAAATCGACAATTATCGATACGAATGAGTTATAATTTGAAACGATTGGAAATTTATCAATTTATATAAGTATATACAGCAAAAAAAATTCATAAAACCATCTTTTATATTATATGCGCAAAAATAGAAGCTGATGGCAAAACGGATAAAATCACTTCAAAATTAGGGAGATATACAATAGTAGTCTTACTTGTTTATTTTTCTCGTGCGAAGTACATATGTAGAGATTCACAAAAAAATATTATAATATTCACACGAAAGGAAATGAATAATCCACAAAATAGAGTTTCACCTTATACACAAGAGGACTATATGTGTACGTATATATAAATGTATAAGAGAAGAGGAGAAAAAAATATATTCGAAAGGCGCGATATTTCGATAAATTCTCGCGTGTGCTCACAGATAGATCGCGATCGCATTGATCGGGTTATAAGAAAAGCACGCTTCTCCGATTTTCCGTAACGCGTCGTCGATTTTTCGGATGCACACGCATTACATCGTCGTTTCGTGAGGCGCGTGAACTGCCGACCGTGCAACAGATTGGTGGGGCTTTATATTCTTCCACCTAGACAGAAAACCACACTCTTCCCCACTTTGATATGGCAGAGTCGGCGGATCGTACAAACTATGCGGGCAGACCGAACGATCTGTTGCCGGCGCTGTGACGCGAAAACGAGAATGAATCGCGTCCTCCAAGTGACGTCATTGGAGAACGCGCGTGAACGGGGATTTCATATACGGGGAAATCAATTTTACGCACGAGCGCGTGGCCTTTTCCCAATTACCTCCATTCTGCGAACGTCATCACACGCGGCTTTCCTCCGCGACTTTTCGCATTAACATTACGCAGCTAAGTGCATCTATGTCGAAGAGAAGACATCGGGAGAAGGGTGCGAGTGCGCGTCAATCTCGAGGGTGCGGCCAAGCGCGTTCGAATAAATCTTTCGTGTAAAAGATCCAAGTAACATCGAATCCTAATAGTCGTTAAGAAAATTAAAATACGCCTGTACATCGGACGAAACCGATAAAATTTTTAAAATTTTTTAGCTACAGATTATATCACTCATAACTTGGTCATTAATAACGGTTTTAATACTAATTACTTAATGAAAATATAGAATACAATATTACTGACAATTTTAATTGAGAAAAGTGTGGGAATATCTTGATTTGAATTTTCGCTCAAGTATTCTCAAGATAATATCTTGTATGCTCGCGGAGAGTCACACTGATATGAAATAGTTTAGATATTTAAGGAAGAGCATAAGACAAATGAGATTAAAAAACAATTTATTTAAGTACCTAAGTAAATACATAAAAATTAGCTATATGTAATCCAATAGCAAATAATCCAATCTCAATGATAATTAATAACACTTGTCCAATCAAATCAATTAAACTTTAATAATTTAATTAGGCCAACACAATTTACATGTACGCTTCGATACATTTCTTTCTTCCGTCTATTAGGAAAGTTCTCATTTTAAACCAACGTGTGTGGAAATCGGTGAGTCAGGTATAAATTAAAAGGAAAACGTGTTCAAAACTATTCTTCATGAGAAGATAGGAAAAGAGACAAAGTATTTGCAGGAATCATGAAGAATTTTGCCATTCATGAAAAATGCCTCGTGTTAAATGCCTTCCACTTGTTATCATTATTAGCTCCCATATATACATTCTTAAAAATTTATAATACAGTAATTTATTATGAATGTCAATGACACGTAAATTGGAAAAATTTTCATCGTGCTGCAATAATATATGTAAAATGTCAAATCAATCAAACTGTGATATTTACACAACCGAAAATCTGTTTATAGAAGAGTTATCTTTTAATAATGATAACGCAAGAAATAAAATTTCAAAGATGTATATAAACGAGTTAAGTCTTTTGCAAGATCAAGACACGTGGCTGCCAATTTAAGTATCGTCACATCAGCGATAAACTTTCAATAATACTATGAGACATTATCTAAGAGTTATTTGCATATACTTCTTTTTTTCTGTTTTATTTTATAAATTTTTTAAATCGGCTTTTTGTCAAAAGCAAAAAAAAAATTTCATTTTTTAATAAAAAAAATGCGAAAAATTTTTATTCAAGTTATTAATCTTACTCGTGGACGAAACAATCACGATGATGAAATAAGGAAATTATTCTAATTAGAAATCAATAAAGACGCGTCGCACGTTCTTATGCAAGGTATATAATACTAAATGACAACGATCAGCGACGACTATTTCCGACAACTATGCGTCTTGATTTTACTTTGTGATTTTATAAAGGTAACGACCTTGATCGGTGGCATAGGAAAAACCCAAGAGACCGATATAGAACGGCGGTTTGAGCAAAATATTGAAGGAGATGCTGAGAAAGACGTCAAAAGATAAGGCTGGACGATTCGAGAAACCGGTTGATGAACGCAAATGACGGTGGAAGAGCGGTCTTTTCGAGAAGGAATGCCCAAGCGTCGGTTTTGCGAGATGGAGGAAAAATGAACGAGATTCTCCATTTGCGTGGAAAGGAAAAGAAGAAAGATTCGAAGAACGGCGGATAATATTAGCGCATAATGTCACGGCCGTCGTAGGAATCCAAATTCTTTATTTCTCTTTATCGAAATGTCATCACGCGCGTATGTCGCGACACTTAATGCTCTCGCTTTGCGTGAGATTTGTTTCATCATTACGTAGGGGCTTGAATGTACCTTGACGCGAATTCCTTAAATAATAAGGATAATAAGGATTGATAAGAAATATATTTTTAACTTTCACAGAAAACAGATCTTTTGATATTTCGTTATAAAATATCTCTCGATGCGCGAGATATGTGAATCGTAACGTTGATTGCAAAATTTCCTTATTTCATCATCGTGATTGTTTCGTCCACGAATAACATTAATAACTTGAACAACAATTTTTCGCATCCTTTTTATTAAAAAATGAAATTTTTTTTTTGCTTTTGAGAAAAAGCCGATTTTAAAAATTTATAAAATAAAACAGAAAAAAAGAAGTATGCAAATAAGTCTTAGGTCATTCGTCATGAGCCATAAATTACGCAATACTGCATATACAGATTAACTAGTTATCTATTTCGGAATGAAAGCAGAAGCAAATTAAAATCGCGAAACAAGTGCACGTTGAAAGTTTTTCTTATTTATATTTTACATTATATAATTACTGAATTATGATCAATATTTTAAAATTTTTTCAGAAGATACTTCATCCTTCATTTCACCAAATCTCTTAATGTAAGCTGATGATATCACAATCAAATTTAAATTTCAATCAATGTCCAAATTTATGATTAAAAAGAGAAAGAGCGACGACACTTTTAAAATAAAATCTCACTTTAATGGATCGATTAGATCGATAAAAGCAAAGTTACATAAGCAACGATAGCAAACCAAATTTAAATTGGCTGGTATTATGCGTGCGCGCGCGATACTAATATATCAATTCGGCGCCATCATGAATAATGTCAAAATGATTTAATTGACACTATCAATGACTTCTGCTCCTTACTTGAATTATCGACATTGTTGCGTTAATGAATTTCTCGCGTGGCAATATCCTTGCGACTTTCTCTCTTTCTCTCTCTCTCTTGTGAAACAATTGGAATAATTGCATAAAATGTCTGTATCTAATCATCTGTTAGAGAGCGATTACAAGAGAATATAAAGATGACACGCGAAACTACTTAAAAGTATTAAGTAACAATAAAATTATGGTGCGTATCGAAAGCGTATCAAATCCGTATAATTCAACCGAGTAAAATAATGATGCGAATCGCGATCGGAATGTCTTCCGTAAAGTAACAAAAAAATCTTACTCAGATGACTCAGATTAAACGTCATTTGTCGAAGAATCGTTTTATGACAGATCTAGAGATATCATAAAACTAAGGATTATATTTAATATAATTACAACGAGATGCAACATTTGTACGGGATAATGCAAATCGCAGCGCTTATCGTTACAAAGAGCGAAAGTTGAAAGCGCAGAGTTAATTGTCCTTTTGTTTCTCGGAATAAATTAATCCGTCTTATGTAATACGAGTCTAGTGTATTATATGAATAATTGCTCTACGTAGACAAAGACGCCGCGTGTGGCGAGAGAGAAATTTGCTCGGGGACTTCCGCGAATTTATGAATCGGCTCTGACCGCAAGGACGTAAGAGCTACGGTAGCTCAAGGCGACAGTTTTTTATCAGGTCTAGTTCAAGTGCACTAATCGCGGTGACTGTGGCCCTTAACAGTTCGAATGCGAGGAACGCGGCGTGTTCGAGTAATCTTGCGATCATTTAATGATGCAGAGTCTCGGATTCTCAACTTCGTAATCCGCATCGTTATAGGGCATTGAGATAAATCGGCGCAGCGTAACAATCTGTATAACATTACTCTTGTTCTCGCCATCGTTTATCTGATATCTTCAGGAAATTATTTTTATCATTCCAACAAGAAAGGAGAGCAATTCAATATTTTAATAAAATATTTAAAAAATTATTTGCAGATATTTAAGAAATCTATTATTAAATTTTTCTTTTTATCGTAAGAAAATATTCTTTTTAATTTAAACTGCAATATTTTTTTTCATCTTGCTAGATGAATAGCGATTTCGTACTCTAATTTATTCTTCTATTTGCTTTCGTGATCAAAGACTCCAATAGTTTGTGTGCAAAAATTCAAGCATATTAGCACAGAAAGCTTTTTTGCGAACTTTAATGTCTTTTTCGTCTATTATCGTTTATTATCTATTAAACGGTTTTTCTTTCCTTCATGACATATTCTTTGACCTATGAATATATCTCATCATAATAAATATATTTATCAATTATATTATCTATTAATAAAAAAATTATCCAGTTTCTTCATGCTCTTTTGACTTTAGTAAATAAACTACGGTAATTTAACAATAAATTAATCTATATTGGATTAATATTTTATAAGCAAACAAAATTCGCAATTGTCAGTAAGGCCACAAAGTTTCAGATTCCATAAAAATATTAATATATTGCTGGTAAAAACAAAATCGGATCGAGGTTAACTATATAAAGACTTCTATATAATTTATTTTTTTTATCTTTTAATTCGTTTTATTTATTTATTTATTTATTTATGTAAATTGCAAATTGATGCCTTATTTTTATCATAAAATAATTATGTGCACCTAATGTGTTGCCTAATAAAAACTTATTTGCGTATCAGATAAAAATGTATTTTGAAAGCCATAATAGATAATGCTCGACAAAGATAACATTAATTGTTATCTGTACTTGTGAATCGAAGATTTGATCCAGATTTACGTGCATAATTTATAATGATAAAGTATGGCAGTCTGATTATCAATTCATTTAACGTCAGCATTTTAGCTTCCTGCAAAAAAAAAGCAATTAACAACCAGACAAGTAAATCGTGATTTATTAGCGGATTTAGATAGCTGCAGTATGAGAGGACATCTTATATAGCAAATGTAGAACGGTAATTAACTTCGCCCCAGCATATATTGAAAGATTCCATCAAACGGAGATGGATATTCGTAGCATTTCATTAATAAATAGCAAAAATATTAATTAATATAATAAATAGCAAATATAATTTGTTGTAGATGTAACAGAACTCTTTTTAGCACAAATGCTAGAAACAAAATTAAAAAGAATGAGTTATTTCAGTAATGTCGTCAAAGTAACATCTGACCTTATCATGACAAAATTTAAGCAAATAAAGAAGGAAAAACATACTCAACTTTAAAAATTACGAATTTATAATTTTGTTACGAAACAATTTTATTAATTTTACGAATTAAATAATAGTTTATTTTTTTTGTAACATTAATTAAATTATTATAGAATAAATTATTTTCCATTAATGTCTTCTTTTTAATTCGACAATTTCCTTACAAAATTAAAATACAAGAGCCCGAAACCCACAATCAGAGTCAGCAATTATTTCGATCTATCGTAACATTACAAGTCACGGCATAAGTCGCGAATAAAAAAAATTTAGACTGTATAAAAAAATCAGGGATAATAGTGCAACAAAGTACGGATACATTTACATTTTCGCACATTAAACTCAATGTCGTCGTTTGAAAACAAAGACGCGCGATCCTTTATAGTTTATAGGAAGGCTTTTTTTGCTGAATCTAGGAAACGTATTGCAACCTCCACGTCGCACGCGTAGAAGAGCCTTAAATATGCACGCGTTTATATAACTGCCTCATTCGCAATTATATAAATTTCATATAGAGTAGAATTTTTCAAGATACGATCAGGATGCGTTAACGACGTCACCTATTTTCGAGCGGCGAATATGCAAAATCGGCTGAAAATTCAACGAAAATGGGAGCCCTGTCGAGACATCGATCGGATGTAGTATCGAGAGAGTAAATGACGGAACAAATTTATTCCATGTATCTACGAGATTTCACAAGAGAATTTTTCGATCTGACGTAATTAATCACCGAGCATTCGAATTGACACGTGCTCCGCGATATCTACCTAACATAGTAGTTTCTTCTTGGCGTTACACCATCACGTTTTGTCAAACATTGACGTTAATTGTTTCCATTAGTAAGTTCCTAAAGTATGATAAATTTACCTCACTGCGTAAAATATCCATATATAACAGATAGTAAATAAGAAAGGACAGATATATTCCCTTAGAAACAATCTGAAGAGTATCTTTTGCATTTCTTGCGAACTTTTCATCTTTTAAATCAATAATCGGGGGAAAGAGAGAGAGAGAGAGAGAGAGAGAGAGAGAGAGAGAGAGAGAAGATTATTTTCTTATTTTTAGCATGGCAGTCGTTCCACATGATTTAATCTAATCCTCGTTTCTATTCCTTTAGTTCGTCCTCCTTTAGGAAATCCTTGAAAATATCAATACGGTCACACTCGACCGGTTCACTCGATAGTACACGGAATCTACTTGCTCTGAAAAAAAACTGAATCGATTGTTTCATCGCTAATGCCGCTGAGAATCGATGCGAACCATAGTTACTTTCAACATTCTATTTCTTTTTTAATATTACAGATTATAATTACATATTTATATTTATTGTATATATATATATATATATATGTGTGTGTATATATGATTTATAATAAAATAAATGAATAAAAACGTGATATAATTAAAATAAGAAAAAAAAGCTTCCAAGCGCGTTGATAAACTATTATTATTTAATAACTATCTAAATAATTAACACTTTTGAGGATTGCAAATTTCTATTTTACCAAAAAAAATATGCGCGTATTATTATCTACGTTGTATGTACGATGAAACATATTTTAGCCCCGTTTTTCAATTTTGTTTTCTATAAAAATCAGATTTACATAAATATCTCCGCAGTGATTAATCATTTTACTTGCCATCATCCCTTACGAACACTTTAAAACTTGGTGCCGACTTCCAATCAGGCCGTCGCTCTCTCGTAAAACCGCGGATTCCTCGTGCATTTCGTGCCATCGCATTCAAATGAATTCAAATGTAACATCAATAATTCATCAAGTAGCCCGTCAAGGGTAAGGATCGTGTATCGTGAAAACGTGATTCGCGACACGAGGATGCGAACGTCGAAGATGAGAGACGATAGCCGGTTAGCGTTTGATTGTCATCTCGATAAATAGCCGATCGATAATTCTTACAAGTGCCCATCAGCCTTTCCGTGAAGAAGCTTAAGAAGAGATTCGCGACGAGAAAAGCAATAAACTGCGATCTTTAGGGAAACCTAAAAATCGCAGTTTATTCAAATTATTGATTCGTTTATATAACTAATTCCTCGTTTATAAGCTTTATTATTTATAAATATATATGCATTTCTCATTATATCGTATCTGAAGAATAACAGTCAGAATATTGCTAGTTTTGCGTGGATCCTGGATAATACGTGATCAGAAATAATAGCCAGAATATTATTGATTTGTCTAAATATAGATTATTTATATATACTCTAAACGGTTTGTTTAATTCTTGGTTGATTATTGACCAGAAAATAATAACCAGAATACTTCAAATTTTTTGATTAAACATAAACTAATTATCATTTGATAATTATTGTCAAACTGCCGTTTACTCTAATTAGTGATATGTATTGATTAGTAGTTAGTCGTTTAAATAAGATTTTATCTAAATTCTTTATTCTATCTTTGGTAAGTAAGATCCAATAAATCCAAAGTAATACAAACTGATTAGTCTCTGATTTATTAGTTTTTCCCAAACTTATCTACTCGGGAAGAACCTGCTCAGGGTCGAAGAAGCCTCAGATTTCTTCAGATACCTAACGAAGCTAGGTACAAGATAAGGAAATCTCTATCCACACAGATTACAACAAACAACACAAACATTCATATAACGTATCAGAAATCGAAATCATCATCGATTCGACACGAATAAAATTTTCCCCTTCCTTCTCGTTTTCCCCAAAAATCTCTCTATCGAGATATTTCAAATTTATATAACCGGACATACGGAAATGAATGAATCACATGGATATCTTCCGCTCGGTTACGTGTATGTACGCGATGACGCGTACTATCAATTAAAATTAATAATGTCGAGAGAGAGAAATCGCAGCGCAATTTTGTTGTTAATGAGAAAGAGATATCAATCTACCGCGACCGCGTGTTCTCCAGTTTCGTTTTTCTACATTTGAATTCCAATTCTTTCCGATAGCGAGTGGCGAATTGTATTTACTAATCAACCGCATGTCGAACAAACAAATCTCACCAATTGCACTTGCGTTACGGATGGCTTTTGATAAAAATCGCATACAGACACGAAGTTCAATTTCTTGATTTAGATGCAGTTGCTATCGTTTCAAGAATCACGGATCGATCGAACTTTAGGCATATATATAGAAAAAAAAAAGGTTTTCTGCGAATCTCTCTTTCCCTCTCTCATTCTCTCAATATTATATTTGACTGACCAGAAATAATAAGATTCTCAATTAACAAGAGAATATTTATTGTGTATTTTCTGTGTTTAATAAGTAAATGATTTCTGATTAAAATGAATCTTCTGTGATCTAACTTTTAAATTTCCACGTCAAGAGTGGAAAAAACCACGACGAGCGAGCCACAGATACAAATAATAATTAAACAGTAATTTATCACTCATCTCTATCTTTTTTATCAACTGCTGCGGTATAACAAGTTTTGAAATTTATGCAATAGATCCAGATATATTGTGTAATTGATCGCACGCCTATGATAGATAAAAACGGGAGAACCTCACCTACTATACGAAACAAGTTACAAGCCAGTTTCCGCGGACACACCTCTTCGCGATTTCGTCATTCCATCCCACTCGACATAAAATTAGACGTTCGCATAAAATTTATCGTATTATGCAATTCTCGCATTAAAAAAGTTCGTTAGCTCGACGAAGGCGTGTGCAGCCACAATATGCGATCGTATTTTCATGCCTTGCGGTTTCGATGTTTCAGTCTTCTCTTCGCGCACGATTTCGACAAATATTGAAATGACGCAATTGTGAGTTACTATTAATTTCATTAGTATTTATCCTGTTTACGCGTCATTAAAACGCGTATCCAAGAAATCGCTGATTTCTCTGAAATCGATGAAGATTATGCAAAAATTAATCATTGTTTCTGTACACAAATATCTCTCTAATAAGTGACAGCTAATAAACGTAGTAAAAACAAAAGCTTTCTTTCTCTCTCTCTCTCTCTCTCTCTCTCTCTCTCTTTCTTTATCATAATATATTCTCGATTATAATAAAATTGTGATAAAGGATCAAATTTTAAGATTATGAAGGCTACATAGTATCTAGATATATAAGATAATATTCGCGCAAAGAAGGCACGTGCTTGTACGCGATGTGATCGCAGCATCGATTCAATATTGCTACCACGATATTTCTACGGCCAATATATCGTCGATAAACAAAACCATCTTGGAGCATCTGGCCTCGAGCACAGCGTATCTCGGAACGTCCGATCGATTACTTCTCGTACGTTCCAATTTTTTTCCATCATGGCATCGCAGTATTTTCAATCAGACGGATGGAATGGACGCTGAATAGGATGTTTACGACGGGAAACTGCCGAACATGTACTGCAAAATATAAGGCTGCGGGAAACGCCCGAGTTTAGGTTCCAACTAATATTGGATCGCTCTTTTGTTCGATACACTATCGCGTCAAAAGTGTTCGTTCATTTACACGAAAATACACGAATCTTCCCATAATCACGGACTCAACTCGTTAATCAACGCACTGCCTCGAGATTGATGTACACAATCTGACATTCAAAAAAATCCTCTTTATTTATGTTGTCAAACAATTTAATTTAATCTTTTCTATAAAAATAGTCTCCTTCATATGACTTTTGATTGCATATCAATCGAATCGATATGCTCGTAAAAGATTAGATATATGTACATATATATAAGGATTATACATGCTACGATAGATGTAGAATTTTCCGATATTTTTCAAACAGTCGATCAATTTCATGAGTTATCAATTTTATAAGTTCTTAATGCAATATTAATATGTACGAATAGAAGTAGTCAATGTAAAGCACGTCTCTTGATAATTAATAATTGCACGAATCTAATTAGAATCTTAAACAATCGATATCTTCTAACCTTATATAATTTTCTCATTATGTGTTGTATGTTATCATCGTGGTAACAGATACACATAATTTTACTACAGGATATTCCGCATGAAGAAACAGGAAAGAATTTTTTCGCGATTAGCAATTATATGAAAACCGCGAAAACATATCGCGATCAATAAGTAAATTGCAAATCACGTTTAAAATGTAAAAAAAAAAGATATCGTGCGTCAATTAATGATAGTGCAGATGTTTTTGTTTTCATTTTAATATTCTATGACATTGCGTAATAATTGTATAATTGGCGGTATAAGAAAAAAATATTAACAACTCGTCGAATGCTGAATTATAAAACCGACCCGTATATACCATATAAGAACAGTGCAACGCAAACGCAATTTTCAACAAGGTCGTGAAATATTGCTTTCAACAAAACCAGGGTAAAACGGAAACGTGAATAATAAAGAGTTAGTAATAAACACGGTTAAGAATAGTTCAATCGACAAAAAGTTAGTGCTATTATTATGAGAAATTTTGGCTATACTTTCTGTGAGAATATAATTGTCAATCTGACATTTATTCTCGTGTGAATCATGATGACGCGCGCGATAACATGAACATTATATAATTATAATTTCAAGAAAGTTCATTTTCTCGCGCGCAATTGTCACGATTACGTATAGCACGAGTGATTTTACAAAGACAAAAATACTTCGACCATTCATATGTATATAATTGTAATTAATGTCATTTCGCAGAAATGGAGCCATTGATGTATAATAAAGTTAGACATATGTCGTATTTTTTTTTTAGCCAAAGTCGCTGATAGAAATTATTTTTTTCCTTTAATTATGCAAAATAATATTATTTAATATTTACGTTAAACAATATTATTTAAACATTAATTATGTAATTAAACAATTAATTATGTAATAACGAAACAATGTCGAATTTTGATCACATTTGCTGTAATTATCGATATATCGAGACGCTGAGGTATCTTTATTTTTCATTGTCTGCCGAACATCGAGCAGCGACTGTCAACCGCACGTTGCCACGTGGTTTTGCTTCGCGGTCTTCCCATCCCGACAGCTCTGACCCCATCACGATCGTCCTGACGATTGTATCATATATGCTCTTCCAATCGTGATACTGCTGTTATCCGGAATAATAATTCGCACAAATCATTTTCGCTCGCGTGCAATTTATAACAAACGTCAAAGCCGTTGCTCTTCGTCAAATGAAAGTTTGATGAAAAAACGTCGCGTGTTGATTGCTGTCAATTTAAGCAATAGATGTGAATCGATCGATTCATGAGTGGACCATCGGTGATGGCAACGCTAAAGTAAGTTTAAGCGTTTTTTGATTCGCATCAAGTGATCTCGGCAATGGACGGAAATCGAGCGATCGGCTGTGCTCGATCGAATCGAATCGTTTAAGTCTTGAGAGGCCAGTACGAGGAACGTCGAGGAGCGATCAATTTTAATCGGATAGCCGGTAATGGGCTCGTTCCAGGCGATTATTTACAAATATCCGTTGCGCAGCTCGTCTCGCTTGACGAGTTTCTTTGCTTATCTATCCAACCTGATGACGTATGACAGATTCGTCTGATGATACAAGTGTTCGCGATCGTATAATAATAATAATATCTCCTGTATCGTAAGGAAATTGTATTCTTGTTTATACAGCTTTTAGCGCGTTTATCACATTTTTTATATTACAAATACTAATATTAATATCACAACTCTTCTGTAATTTAGTAATATGTTTATGCGTTTGGATCTAAAATTATACTCCAAGATGATGTGCCCAATAAATATTTTTAAATAAATATATATAAATTTTAATTAATTTTCATCATATTCTATAAAAGAGGGAGAGAAAGCTGTGTAGTTTACAAAAAAAGTACTTATAGTTTTTTATTGTTATGCGCGAAATAAATTCAAAGATATATATATATATATTTTTTTTTTTTTTTTTTTTTTTTTTTTTTTTTGAAAATCAATGATCTTTCCTGTCTTATTTCGATTACATAACTTTTCAACTAATCTCTCAAGTTCCGTTTATGTAAAAAGATATTATGGCTTGCAATAAAAAAAAATATTTACACGAAACACGTAATAAGAACTTTATTAATATAATTATTTTAATTTTTAAAGATATTTAATTAATACTTTTTTCTATATTCTCATGTTAAAAATGCTTTGCGATCAAATTATAATTTGGAATAATTTGGAATCGCTGTTTCGAAGTATACACAGGAAAAAGAGCCCGGGATATATTGGCGACCGAGCTAACGATGATATGCAAGCTGTGACATTCTCGTAACAAGGGCCGGTGTAGTGCTTAATTACGCATCAACACCATTCTCGGTGTAGTTAAGGGATGGCGGAATCATTTGACGAAAGGGGGTGGCGGAATTGTATCGTGCTCAGCAAAGTTTTAATCGTGTCGTTCGTTAAGGCTCGGTATCTACCATATACACCGTGGTTTATCTACACACCGTTAATCTATTACAATTTACTATTCTATTATAATTTACAACGCGAATTTCTTCCGACAAATATGAATGGACGGCGGCAACGAGACATGCTTAGAACAGCGATTTTCCAACGATAGCGAAATTTCTACAACGTTTCGTTGATGAAAATTAATCGTCAAGTTACTCTCATCGGCGTCTCGAAAACCGAGTCTTTTTTTGTAACCGAAAATAGTGCAGCTATTTCGGAGGATAATCGCAGGACTTATTTATTCTACTCGTCGATCCATCGCGTTCCCTTTTCCGCGTTTGCCAGGCAAATGCGTGAATTATGAAAAAAGGAAAGAAATACATAGAAATCGCAATGATGTTCGATCGATCTGTGACTGTTCGATTGATCAGTTTTGAAATTAGCTGTAACGATCACAATTCGCACGGAACTCCTCGACGGGCGTTATGAAAAACGAATGAAAGAGAGTCGACTGACATTCGCTCGATGAATTCTTCAATCGTTCGTGCTTCTCTGATATACGTCGTTCCGACTGTTTTTTTTTCCTGTACGATACGTTAACCGCTATGCACTCGTTAGTGCCTCGTAACGTGCAAGCGAATCGGATTAATGCGCATTTTCTCTCTGTTAAACGCTTGCATTTCGATGCTGCCGTGGGTGCGATTCCAGGCTAACTAGCTGGCGTAACAGCGTACATAGCTTTGGCACACAAACCGTTATGCAACCCAGTTTCGAAGTTCAGGAGGATGGACGCGAGTTCGTCGGACAATAGTGCAACCCGAGCTACGTGGAGATTGTCATTCAATTTCAATTTATCCTACTTATTCCTCGTCCTCTGCCCCGCGTCCCTTTCGTCGATCGACCGATGAAATACCCTAAGATCGGCCAAAGGGATCGCGCCAAAATTTGCTCTGTTTCCAAAACTGTTCTCCATAGATATCCCGAATTGCATTCATCTCGTATCGGCATTATCTAATCTATAATATCGATGTAACGCTATTGTGTAATACTATTTTGTAATTTTAATAAATCGACAGCATAAACGCTCGCAAATTAAAAAGAATATTTCAATAATTTTTAATTTATCTATTAAAACTTTTCAATTATATATCGATATATATTATATACAAATACGATTGTAATTTTGTAAACCAGGCTATAGTTTACATTGACTCCGTGCTCTTAATATTCTTTGAAATCATTGCGAGCTGCGCTTGCGTGCCGATCGCAATTAATCTTATCAATTTATTTCGCTGTGCGTTTATGTATACCATATATAATCGACGTCGGGCTTCGCGCTTCGAAATTCTTTGATCAACCTTGCTAATTTCACATAAATTTCACAAGAACGATAATAAACTCCAAAAATCTACAATTATAATCGAGAATTTATATTGCTTCAAGTAACGTATTAAAAGGAAAAGATTTTTCTCAAACCTAAGTTGTGTTAGCAAACATGTTATTGTCATTGTGTACGCAAAAAAAATTTAACGATTATTATTGACTGGCGTAGACATCCAATAATGATAAATCTATGATTTATTCTTAAATTAAGCGATTATTATTTATTGCGCGTATATATGCGTCGTATATGCGTTTCCCTATTTTTTGTTAGATGTAAAAGCACAGATACAAGCAACAATAAGGAATTATGACTAGCACATAAAGCATTATCGCGTTATTTCAAAAATATTCGCGTGAGTACACACGCATATCATACACGAGAGTTGTCAATAAAAATGCAGTCATAAAGATTTTAATTAAGTGCTTCAGGCGCGTCCTGATAAAGCAGTTGATTATGAGTATGTGCATAACGAGAGCAAATCTTGAATTTTTCGACTTCAATTAATTGAAGAATGGAAAATTATAAACAATATTAAAATTGAGTTTAAAAGAAGTAATTAGTCTCCTTTGATTTATCGTTTCGCGATTAATTGTAAACGAAATATTTGATTTTCAATAGAATTCCGTGTTTTTAATTAAAAATGTACGTCGAAGTAATCAATAAAGCATTTTATATCTCCGAGATACCATATTTTGCTAATTTACACGGGCAGCAATTTAATTTCTTGTCATTGTAAGGGAGATTTAAATCAGTTTTGCGCGTGAGAAAAACATCACTAGATTGTTACGGTGATGGATGTTTGGTGAAGTTGCAATTTACGTTCGTTTTCAGCGAGTCGTGTCAAATCCATCAGGATAATAGCCGGCAAAAGTTCGACTTACAAGCGAGAGTGGAAGAGTTTTGAAACGCCATTAAACAACGCTAATTATTGTTCATCTAAATTCATCATGTAAATTTCATTAATTTCAAAGTTTTGTGATATTTAAAGTTTAAGTTTATTTATTTTAAGTTTATCAATCATCAAGGAAAAGTAAATTCTTAATATTCCTCGATGAATGTGAAATCCGAACAAAAGCTCTGTTTTTCGAAACATTCTCTAGACGTTTCTAAAATTTCTAAAGCCATTAACAAAAATTTCTAAAATCATTAACGAGAGTCATTAACGTTATCTTCCTTGTCACACACACCGTATAAATTCCACGCACGCTGTTCGGCTCGTACAATTTCCCGTGAAAAATTTCCGCGAACAATATATATATATAGTTTGGAATCGTAAAATACTGCGAGAGTGACGAATCGCGGAGTCTTGTTTTTGTATATACGCGTACGAACGCACATACATATATATATATATATATATATATATACACACATACAACACACAAAGAAGCGTAAATCCAACCGTGCCTCCACGTGGTACGTTTTGGATAACGCTAATCCCGGCGGTAATTGAATTTTTCGTTTAAGACCTGATTTAAGTCTTTGAGATATAGAGAAAAAAAAAGAATCTTAACGATTTGGCCGTTTTCACGAATAATTGGGATACTTTTTACTTGTAAATATTGTAGAGTTCATAAAAATTAGTGTTTTTTCATTAATTTGTATTGATTTAAATGAAAAAAAAATATATATATATACATATCGCGAGAGCGGAAAACAGCTTCGCGCGGTCGCTCACGGTCAACCAGGGAGCGATCGATCGTTTCGATACACTTACGTCAAAATACGTAACCGTGTCCTTTTAAACTGCTACGGCCGTGGAAAACGCGCGGACAGGATCGCCGCCTTCGCTCATCGCCGGCTAACCTTGCACTAAGCTCCGTCATGTGGTTCGTGCCGCGATAACAAAATAACTCGTGAGCGTTGACAGACGCATTTTAGAGGCTCTGCCGGATTCATCAGGGCACGCGGCACTTACGGTGGCCGACAATTCTTTGCCACTTTACGGCGACCTATATTAATGATGCCGACGATTACGACTCCGTGGAAACGCCGGATTCGCGTAATCCACGCGACAGAAATATAAACGCGTATTTTATTCTATGTCAATGTAAAAATTTTTTTTCTCAAAATTTTTCTTGCGCCTATTTTCCTAAAATTATAATATTGTATGTCACCCCTTTCGTATTTATATTAAAAAGAAAGACTATATCAAAATCAAATACGCGCGAATTCTAGCATTACATCATAATAATAAAATTGCAATTGCAATTACAATTGTAACTTTGTATGTTGTAGAAATGTAAATAAATGTAAAAAATAGATAAGAACAACGTAATTATCTTTATAATGTATGTAATAACCGAAATTTAATATCAATACATTATCCTTTAGGTAAATCAATTCCGTATAATTCTTTATAGCATTGTGATCACAAATATATCTTGAAAATCTCCTACATTTTTTAAATATAATAAAAAGCAAAAAATATATAAAAAAATTTTTTATTGTTTTTCTTTCTCTCTTTCGTGTATTATAAAAAAAAAAAAAAGTATTCAAAAAAAATACATAAATTTAAATAATTTTCAAAGTATTTAATCAGTTTGTTGAGTCATTGTAAGATATTATAATATTTCATTGCTCATTTTGTCATTATGGTGTCATTATATGTAATTTGTACATATAATAACGTGTATGCGGAAAATATTATCGGTATCTAGCCTCGACATTGAGGGTTTTTTATTTTGACCGTTTTTACAATAAAGAGCTTCTCTCGCACGAGCAGACCTAGTGGCCCCGATATTGGAAGAGGCATCTATTGTGTGAAACTCACGAAGATAGAGATAACGTAATGAAACTAACTAGCTTGGTCGGACCAATTAATTGACCCAAGCACGACATAACATTTAAAGTATAGTCGTCTTCCCCTGTTCACATTAACTGTTCACGTCGTATATAATGTATAGAATACAATATAAAAATTCGTTGCTAACCAAAATTGCTTCGCGAATAAATTATGCGAACAAATTAACGATATTCCGCGACATCGACATTAAAATATAATTTTTACCCGTCTCTCTCCCGCATTTTATATAAAACAATAATTTTTAAAATAACATTTAAAATAGACGTTATGTAAACTTAGAGATATATTTTTTTGTGGAACACACATATATAATTTGTTATCGTATATTTACCTCTTCCTCCCTCGATATGAGTACTCGAGTATAGAAAATTATGTCATATTTGTATCACGAATCCCATTTGCATTCCTCGACAAGCGTGTCTGACTATAAAGTAACAAGTTTCACTGAATCAGGGCCGGGAACTATCGTCGCCCATACTAGCCCGTGCTATCTTTGAAATATCAACTGTATAACTAATAGTCTATATTTTTCTAGGCTCGTAAAAATTGTTCGAAATATTAATTTTTAATTGACTAACGCTTTTATCGAACTTTTTTTCCATAAAAGTGTGAAATTCGCTCCTTCCCGAATGCGAAAAATGTGCGCGAATGAGTTTCGCACGGTTAAGTTTCGGGCCACCCCGTACGGTCTGAGAGGGCGGAATCTGGCGGGTGGTATAAATTTTCTGAGGTTGCGCATCGTGCTCGTCGAAGCCTGAAACTCGGCAGCGCGATACCCAAGTACGAAGCAGAGCGCAAGTAGTGTCGAAGGAAACCGGTGGTCCTCCTGCTGTGCCGCGCCGTATCCTATTCGGTGCTACTTGACTTAGTTCCGTGTCGGCGCATCGAGTGCTCTTATCCCGGGTTAGCGAGAGAGATTTTTACGAGGGTGTGCGGGGTGAGTCGGAGATTCGCCGATGCGATAAATCGTTACGTCATGAGTCGAATGATTACAATATAATCCTTGTCCGCGTTTATCTGTACAGACGCCGCCGCTAAAGTTGAAAACGCGGTAATGCAAACGACGTTCTTTGTTCAACTATCACGAAATTACACGTTCGCCTTAAAACGTAATATGCAAAATGTGTGCTAAAGCCACGTTCGACGCGGATATAAATATATAAAAGGCATTAATGAACTAAGCAGATATATAAATGATTAATATATATAGAGTATCTTGAAATCTGTCCTTAGCATATATATTCTCCGCAATCTAAATTCGATTTTTTCTTAGAGAAAATGTCAAAGAAGATTGTAATTTTGTGCAAGTTCCCCATTTTTTTCATCGAATATCTTTCGAACTAAACAAAGTAAACTTCACTTCTAATTAACTTGTTAACCTTTCAACACTCTACAAAGTTTAGTTTGCGAGAAGTCCTTCTTCTGCAATCACTTATAACTCAGACATAATTGACGATACCTCAACATTTTTGCTAAGGAAAGATCATCTCTAAATTCGCCAGAAAAATCTGCTGAAAAGAACATTGAATGGTTTTATGATATCCTGTATGTAAGCGTGATTATATGTCAAAGTAACAAACACGATACAGTCGTGAATGAGATGATTTCTCGTGCAAAAATAAATCAAAAGTAGAAAGAAATTTTTTTATACGAGACTTCATTCTCTCGAGAAAATCGATCTTGGCTGTTCATCGAATACGCTTGTACTTGTCTAACAATTAGAATCAATTTGATATCTCTGTACAGAGTGATATCTCTACTTAATTTCTATGTTTGTAAATATTGCTAAATATAACATATGTTTTATTTTTAATCTAATCTATGCAATTCTTTTTTTTACTTATCGATCTTCATAAAAATAACACAATGATATAGCAACCGAGAATGCATGTTCAAAATCAATTTCCTCGAAAACAAAGTGTCATATAAAAAATTTATTCTAAATTTGTTTTCGATTTCTTTTCACACGAGAAATTATCGCGTCATAATTATCGAATTATATCATCATTACTAACATACCTAATATTATATTGTAAGCTGAGCATTAGATTCATGTGTGATCTCTTTTTTATATATTTCTTAAATCCAATTCCATTTATATTCCATTTAGTTTTACGGATCAATAAGTTCATAAATTTATCATGCATCACTTTCCCATCTCTTCGTATAGAACATCAACTTTTCAGATCGGCCTAAATCCAGTGACAGAGTTATAGCATATCTCTTTTATATGCAATCCTTTTTTACATAGATAACTCAAATATCTCTCTCTTTCCCTCTCTCTCTTTTTGTGCAATATTTGAGAAATTATATAAAAAATAATATAATTTAACTACTTATTTTGTGAAGAAATAAAAAGAATCACACACACACACACACACACACACACACACACACACACACACACACAATGAATCGTATATTTTAAAATCTTTTTGTGAATGTTGGTTCATCGAAATTAATGCTTCTGATTGTATGTACATATCGCATATTATCTTTTATTTCACTTAATCCATTTTTCATCCGATGTTTAAACGTTCGATTCTTATGTATATAAAAAGCGTTTATTCATTATTTTTATTTCAAGTCCTCGAATTTCAAGTTTCAATTTTAAGAATAATGGGTTTTCTAAGATAGAAAAGTATATCGGTAAAGTTGCCTTTATTTCGATAGAATAAGAATCAAGAAAGAAAAAGTTACACGGGATGATAACCATGAAAAAGGGAGAAAAAAGGAGGTAATATTTAACGTCTTTACCCGTCATCACTATATTTTTTTGCCCGATCCTTATAAAATCCCCTATATATATTATTATATTGAATGTGGCATCGCGCCAAGTAGACCAGCGATCTCCATATCGAGAAAATCTTGCTTCGCCGAAATGTACCAGGTACCAAAATATCTCTGTTTTCGCGTCAATTGTATTTTCCATTTCCGCAAGGATTACAATTCACGAAAACGTTTCGTATTTTATCACGTTATCACAAAGATTGCATCTGGAAGAGAACGAGAAATATTACGTAGCATGATTCACTCAACAATACACAATGTCTTTTAGAAAATTGAGGAATATGAAAACCAATAACGTCCCCATCATTTTCGATACTAATATTATGCGATATACAAAGAGAGGAAAATGCATATCCGACGAATCCAGGAGGTTCTTGAGTCCTGATTGATTTAATAAGAGATCTTTCGACACACACAAAATTAAAATTTATTCTTTCTTGAGGAAAATTAATATCGGAAAGACTTATAATAACGTTCCGCTCGAGAGCGAAGGAAAAACGGAAGACGATACGGTTTTAATCTACTTGAGAAGTTCTTCAGAAAAATAACGAGTTATACGTTGTTTAATCGTAAAGTATAAATAAAAAGAGAAATTATGCAATCAACAATTATGTGATTAATGTGTTCGAACACAATTAGAAAGGATTAATTTATTAATTAAAAGAATATGTATAGAGTGAGCAAAAAAAATCTTAATAAACATAGGTCGAAAGCTCAATTGTTTCTGAGATACAAACATTTTTCTATGTTAGCATCATAATTGATTTACTAGCTTCTATGTGTTGCATGCGAAAATTCCTTCCATTTCCATACACGCTTGGTACGATGTTTTCTTTATAACTGTGTAATCACCAAATCACAAAGATCCACAATCGCCGATTGATGATAACTGACTGATTGCCGGTGAAATTTTCTGTTGTGAAGTATGTATGGAAATTGAATAAGGACATTCAAAACGCGATTTATAAATACTGAGATAAACGCGTACGACACGTAGAAGCCAGTAAGTCAATCATGAAAAACGTAACATACAAAACATACTAATATACAAAAATGTTTATATCTCAGAAACGGCTGAGCTTTCGATCTATGTTTACTAAGATTTTTTTACTTAATATGGTGTGTCTTATCTACCGTATAAATATTGAATATAATAAAATAATACGCTAAAAGTATCATGGAAATTTCAATTCGCAAAAATAAATAGTCCTATATTTTTATTAAATATATCGTGATAAATTTTTCAACGATATCTAATTGTCTCATTAAAAAGATCTTTTAAGTAAGGCCTATCGTAAGAAAATAAGGATAACGTGTTAAATCGATATTCTCGAGATAACAAGGCGTATGTTTTGCGGAGGGCTTTTCATAAACTCGCTTTCATCCAAAACTCGAATATTTGTGTTGAAGCTGGCACAAAATGGCTAACGAATCTGTCACAAGAAGTGGCGGAGGCAAACTTTTAGCATCGCGAATCCTTGTTCTGTGAGACAAGGAGAGAAGAGATTTTGTGCTGAAGATTCGCAGTGTCAACATTAATACTCTTTCACCCCTTATACTTTATATCTTCCAGCTGTCCGCCCATACGCGCTGAATTAATGCTTTCGCAGGTACAGGACATCGATTTTACCGTCAAATTTGATTAGCAGAGTCCAGTTATTGGCACAATCTACGCTGACATTCGACTCGATGTCCGCCTGTGCACGTAATCATGTTAAATAGTTGACAATTTCGGTTAAATCTGGATAACGTAATTGCGCAATAGTACAAAGATATAGTAGAAACACTCATTCGATCTCAATCAAATTTACCTCAACAGGTTGAATAATGCGATTTTATGACATTCATCATCCATCACGATAATAAATACAAGAAACAGTTAAGTACATTAAAAATCGTATAAAAATATTTTTGTTACAGACACATTCGTATATATTTTTTTCAATAAAAAACTAATTTGTGATATACCATGTGTCCATAACTTAAAAAAGAGGAAAAAAAAGAATGTGTATAGATTGAAGATGGGAAATCAGATGCATACGAGATGGAATATAAGATTTGACCCGCGATATGTATAGTTTACATTCGCTTAACTCGTACATATTTAACGCACCTGACGAATTAACAGAGTGAATTGCATCCGTTGCAACTGGCATGTTATATATCTCATGCGGCAATATTGTCCGTCACATATTTCTCTATCGGGCACCGAGTATATTTTCCAAGCAATAATCAATAAATGTCGTCTATGTATACATATGTATCCCCAACACCGAAATAGTCTCAACTATTAATTAGAGAGAGATCCGCTTTTTGCGAAACTCTCGTGTCGTTAGAAGATTAAATTTGATCAATGAAACCGGAAATATAATAAATGGAAATATAACAAATATCGAGAAACGGAAAAATTCTACAATACATCAAAGTTTGCCATCTAAACATTCAATATTTTGATAGAAAATCCTTATAATTTTTAATGTTACAAATATAAAATAATCTCTCTCGATTCTTCCTTTATGGTCATATAAATGATTTACGTGCGAAAGAAATGAAATCTTTTCCAATCGCTCTCGCGAGCGACCTTTCAGTTATATAATCAAAGGTAATCAGATCGAATAGTTTCTGAACCGCGAGAAAACGCACTCTTCAAAGTAGATTCAATATCTGCGCTTCGTCAAATAAAATTATTTTATTATTATATAATAATCCACGCAATCTGCAATTTTTCATTCAGAAATATAATCTCAGGAATAAATTTTATAAATTTCTTCCGTCTACGAGCGAACATTTTCTGCCAATGCACGAATAGATGCAATTAAAATGGAACTATCAAATAATTATCGCTTAGATTTTCCAACGGAAATATATGCCACGAGTACATCGTCGTTGCTTATTTGTCTGACCGGCAAACTTATAAAGTTTTCTCATTTCGAGTTTGTTAACACGTAAAACCGCGGTTTGCTTAGCGCCTCATCTTAAGCCAGGCCCCCGCTTGACTTACATGTAAAATGAATCATGTAATCTCACTTTGAAATTGAATTAATCTCGGGAAGTATCACATTATATAATTTTGCCTCAATTTTGATTTGCCGTATCTGCTGTCACAATCGCGTTAAAGTGAATAAAAAAATCCTGTTAATTAATATAATTGAAATTCATTGAATTTTTTTAGAGATCGTAACATATATCGCTGGTACGCGAAATATATTCGCATGCAGTGCGGGTTAATAACGCTTACAATTAGATAATATATGCGTATAGGCACGTAGATGTATGTGTGAAACACGGAATTCTGCGGTTTTCAAGAAAGCTCGGAATAGTATCCAGCTATACTCTACTCTCGCGTTTGCCAGTTATGTTTCGGCTTATCTACATTTCGGATGAGCTCCGATCCTCGAAACTTGATAAAACTAGCTCCGTTCACGCGTGTAATCACGCAATCCTCGCGTTATTCTTGCGAAACAAGTCGACCACCTGCGGTGAAGATACTCCAAATAGATCATAGCATCTCACGAAACGGCCGAGAGAGATTTATAAATGATCGCGAATTATCGCGTATAGATCACCTACAAAGATACAAGCGTTTTCGTTTTGGTACAATCAAGCTTTCGAATGAAAACTGGCAATACGACTATAATAATGAGATATGGTATTGTAACTGTAAAACTAACTTTTTAGGAAAATTATGTTTATCTTTGAAATTATAAAAAAGTGAGAAAAATCACAGATTCCGATTATACTCGATTGAAAATTTCATATATTATTTAAAAGCTGCACGCAATCCAATAATGTCATTTAAAACTTTCCAAAAGATACTACAACAAAATAGTATATTTAAAAAAAAAGATAAAAAATATACGCCAAATACATAAAAAAGTATCCAAACTTTTATGCGATATAAAAGTTCAAAAAAAACAAGAATTTAAAACATACACTTCTATGTATTCGGTGTTTTTTTTTTTATCATAAAATAAAAGTTTCGCTCACTGGTCGATGCGCAGCAGCGGAGTTAATTATGCAGACTCTATGTTGATCTGTAACATGCAAATATAAAATTCAAATTATAATTACGCTGAAAAGAATTTATATTTTAACAAATTATAAGATTGTTAATTAGAAAATAGAAAATTCGATTCGCGTACAATAATAAGCAGATATATAATGGAATAATTATTTAATAATTTTCAAAAAAAAATATTTTTTTTCAAGCACTCGCTTTTATATAGGAGATCATATATAAAATTCTCTTTTTCGAACTCATGTTTAAGTCATCGAAAATAAACGAGCCAAATAAAATATCCGGGAATAGCCGCATGTGAGCGCGATTAATAAACAATAATATATAAATAATAAATCACATATACTCATCCCAAAGTTGCTCCACCGTCGCCCGATGCCTCCTAAACCTTCGCTTCCTCTCAGGTTGTTTTTCAAGATACGTCAGGCACTGTACTCACTCGCGAAAATACGGTATAAATGTTAATGTTAATGATGTAATTGCACGAATCGTCCGCGACATGCTGAAAATGTACGCGCGACACTTTTCACGGCACTCCCGAACTAATTAAGCGACGCGCAATACTTTTCACGACACTCCCAATTTTAATTAACCGACGCGCGATACTTTTCACGACACTCCCAAACTATAATTAAGACGAGACAAATCGTCCGCGGTACGATAAAAACAGACGCGCGATACTTTACACGGCACTTCCGAAATTTAAATTGATTGAAAAAACAAAGAATTCGTTTTCGGAAAAATCAGATGTTTAATTTATTTTCTAATAAATCTCGACTTTTTTTGCGAATGAATGAATTAATATTCCGTTTCGACATTAGAAGAAGAGCGTTAATGAGAAATACAAAAAGGGATATCAATAAAACGCATTTCATAAACCTTAAAAAACCGTTTGGGTACTTGGCTTCTCTTTCGGGATAAATTCCTTTCGGATACTCTGAGCCCTCCCACCGACGTCAAGATTCATCTGTAAAAATAAATATGTAATATAAGTATGCCCCAAGAAACGAGCGCCAATCGTTTCGTCGTTACAAAAAAATCTTTTCTCTTAATAATAAAACAAATTATAAAATATACCATCACACATATTTTTAATATGGTAGAATTAATTAATCGTACGGTCTGATAATCGCGCGTTCGAGAAGAATAATCGTATTCCGAGGAACGACATACGAAAAAGGGATCGTGCCGCTATTTCCCTGCTCGAGTTTCATCAATACTCAATATCAAAATCAAATTTGCCGCATTTTGCAAGTTTCATTATCCTTGTCTGACAATAACAAAATCATTTCTTGTGGCCTCAAAATAGGCAAATAACAGCAGTTAGCCTCGAAATTGCATATATAACTTTTTCAATACCTTGGAAAGTTTTTAGATCGCGATCGAGGAAGATGGCTGAGGAGCAGCCGAGGTACAAATTGATCTATTTTAATGCACGAGGTCGTGCCGAGCATATTCGCTATATATTCGCTTATGCGGGCATCGATTATATCGACGAGAGAATCACCAACGATTGCTGGCCTGAGCTTAAAAAATGTAAGTGCAAAAAAATAATTTAACGCAATAAAATTTAATGTCGGTTAAATCAATAGCGCAATATATAAATATATTTAAATGCGAATCTCGAAATCTCACTTCAATTGTAAGATGCATTGAATCCTTTACCTTTATCATTTATTATTGATTAATTAAATTCAAATCGAATAAAAATTTCAAGCATGGTAAAAAAAAAGATATTCGATTTGTGCTTAATATATCAAGAATTAATTCTTACACAACTGATTGTAATTTACACCTACAATTAATCAGGCGTGTGCACAGTAACGTCGTAATCGATATCTTGAGCGAAGACAAATTGTTCTATCTCTCTCTCCTTCATTGGCAAACGTGAACTTATCGTTGTTAAGCATGATCAGTCGATTGCTTTCTCTTGTTCTCAGCGATGCCTTACGGGATGCTGCCAGTTCTGGAAATCAACGGTAAGCCGATAGCGCAAAGTAACGCCGTAGCACGTTACCTGGCCCGTGAACACAATCTTGCCGGCAAAGACGAATGGGAATCGATGCTCTGCGACGTGCTCGTCGATACTCTTGGAGATCTGAAACAATGTAAGTGATACCGTAGGTTTATGTAGGGTTCGAAACGATGATTTCGATACGAAAAATTGCTTATCAACTGCATGTCAACGTTTCACCCGGTAGCGAATCGATACTTTTTTTTCGGTTGCGAATTTGCCTCAGGCGTCCCATTTCTCCCGAAGGATCGTCAATGACGAAAGTTTTACATCTCCCGTTATGCAATTTCAGTTTCATCGGGCAAGTTCGCGCGAGCATCGATCAATAAACGTTGTCGATGATGCCCGAGCTTTCCGTCTTGTTCCAATTTCCCGACGTCGAAAATGGAATCCTCCGAGAAAGACCTCGAGATAGGGAGAGGAAAAAAAAAAAAAAAAATATGCGCGACGCGCGCGCGGTCCATGCTATAAATCTCGGAAAACTCTGACGGGCGCAAAAGTTGTTCCGGTTTTCGCTCCTCTGAAAGACACGCGTCTCCCGCGTGACCTATTTCCAAGCCGAGGTCACTGTATAATCGAGCGAGAGCTATCGTCCTGGAAAAGCTCCTCGTGAAATCTGACGCGCACATATACGTATATATCGCATCGAATCTCGTCGTAATATTGCGGGATCGATTAAACGCTTAATGAGACATTGTAGCATTCGGTCATGTGTTGGCACGTTATTCTCTTCGTTTGAGTTAGCATTTAGATCAATGAGCGGCTTTTATGCATTATACGAAATTCGCGGAGATATATCAGATATGATATGTTTTAATCGTACTTTTAACGATATATTTATCATATGAGAGACAGAAAGAGAGAAAGTCATCAAAGCTTGCGCATGATCTATTTTTCAGTCATTTTTCAATATCGTACGGAGGAGGATCTCTTTAAGAAGGAGGAGAAGAAGGCGAAACTCCTGAAGGAAACGATACCGTTTTACTTGAATAAATTCGAACAAACGGTCGCCGAGAACGGTGGTTACGCGGTCGGCTCTACGGTAAAGAGAATCTCAGATCTCTCAAAGTAACACTCTTGTTGTTTCACGCGCAACAAAAATCTCTATTTTTTTATTAAATATGAAATAAACTCTAGGATTTAGTAGACAGAATGTATTAAAGTCAAATATTACTTGTCATGCAATTCAATCTCTTGTCACTAAAATGTCCAATAAAATGAAATAAAAGCTCGAACATGAATACGCTAAATTAAAATTTTCTGTGTGCAACACAATCACGTGATGCTTTTCAGACTACGTGGGCGGATTTTGTGTTCACGGTGGCGTTGGAGAACTTTGAGAACATTTTCGGTGCAACCGCTTTAGAGAATTATCCAGCATTACGCGATTTGAAGAAACGAGTGCACGAAATTTCCGCAATCGCCGATTGGCTGGACAGACGACCTCATTCCGAGTTCTAAAATGTCGTTTCGACGACGGAAACTCGACATCATAAACAAATATACATATCCGCGCATGTATGTAACTCTTGTTGTCCCTGCGACGAAGAGTCTCAATATCTCGCGTGTAAAATCGATATTAATCGTATCATACTAAGCGACACCTTTATTAAAACTATTCTTTACGCGCGCGGATGCATTTTTTTTTCTTTTGTTTTCTGTAACCGAAATAATGCTCTGAATTTTTTTCGCTATATTTCGAACAATTTGAATTTCGAATCTTAAATCGTTCAGATTTTTCGCGATACCAATTTATTTTTCCTCATATATGATGCTTTAAAAACGTAATATTGCCTACTCTCTAGATAGAGAAAATAATATTATCTATACTGTGTATTTTTCAAATAAAACCTGCATAATTTCCTTCACTATTTGAAGGAAAACCACAGACTTCTATATTATATCTAGACTGCTAACAGCGATGTGACAGGCAGCCATTTATTGAACAGAATAGAATCAGACTGTCAATCAATATTTATTTTTGAAGAGAAATATTTAATATAACTTTTATATTAAATATATACAAAACCTTTATATTAATATTGCAGCTTTCCCTTTCAAAAACAAATATTGATTGACAGCCTGGTTATATTCTATTCAATTGTAAATGGTTGTCCTAGCTTCATCTGTCACATCGCTGTCAGCAGTCTAGTATATATAATATATATATATATATATATATATATATATATATATATAGAAGTCTGTGACAAAAATAAAAAAAGATTTTTAAAAAATACTATCGGTTTTATCTTATTATCAATTTATCTTAGGTCTTAGAAGATAATTTTGTCGTGTATGCGAGTTGAAATCTTATACAGATCGTTGGTCGATTTTAAATTGTTTACTGTACTTATTTTCGTATGTGATGAGACGAAATTATACGAAAAATACACAAAAGATTATTATCGGAACGGATGTCTAGATAAAGCTTGTTCAATGTGTTCATTACAACGTGCTTTATACATCGTACATGTGTGTGTGAATAGTATATTACTAATACATATACAACTTACATGTTGCCGACATCGAGAGAGATTAAATATTAGATAGATAATTGTCTCTCTCGAACAAATCCCGCGTCTCTCGCTATGTAATCAATATCGCTATTTTATGTTACCCTGAGTATCAGACTATACTGTCCCTTGTTTGTTTTGACGAAATGCATCTATCGGGATATATCGAGTACCATACAGGGTAATACTATGTATCAAATGTGTGCAAAAAAAAAGAGACAAAAAAAGATATATCGAACAATGCGCAAAGCGATCAGTAAATTTCTTCAAAAAGAAGCATGTGCATCAAAAGGAATATAGTCGATAAGATTTATAATAAAAGTTTAAAGGTAATTTAATGTGCAATTTCTCATTTTTATTGATAAGAACGTATATATATATAGATATGAGACTTTATGAATGTACTCTATAAGAGATATTAATGCAACGTCGTTTTTAAATATGATAATGAATGAGAAAATATAATGCTTCTCTAAAATCTATTTCACTGATCGTGTGAAAAAAAGACAGCGAAGATAAGATAATAGACTTTCTATAGTGTGCTCCAATGAAATTAATAAAGAGCTTCGTGCTTTCGTTGACGCTTCATCAATGATGTATTCGATTATATATGCGACAACATAGTCAATTGTAATTACGAGAAATAATATATCTTTTTTCTTTTTGAAGAGAGAATACTGTAACATTATAATAAGCGTGAATGTATGTACAATATTATATATAATGTTAAGTGTGTGTATGTGTGTGTAACGCATTAAAGCATATTGAGGTTATATATAATGTAATATAAATGTTATTGTGGTTACAGGAGACGGTACGACTGATAATAATAATGTAATAAAAAATAAGCATGTATATTGTTATTAATACATTAATACCATCTCATCCATAACACACATCCTTATTACGCATACATCTAATCATTTAATAAAAAAAATCAGTCTCGTAGAAAATACGTTTGAATTAACGTCTTATTCCTCTCTCTCACGACTCAAACAATTTGTCTTAAAATTTCCATCGACTACGATCGTCTTCGATTAAACGGATCAGAAAAGGTCATATTATCGTATCCTCTGCTTAATTTGAGTATAATTATAATTTATCGTTATTCATAAATATCTTTCAATAATAGATTTTCCTACGATACCTTGCCTCTTGATGCTTGACGCGCGTGCGACGCACTTTTCCCATCTTTTTGAATAATCGAAGCGAGTATCGATAAACCGCAAGAATCGAAATCGCATGGTCGCGACGATTATCGATCTCCGCGCGAAATTGCACTCGATGTTAGGTTACCTTTACGTTTGTTCTGGATCGTGTTTATGTCGTGTAATGCATTTTGCGATTTCATATTGAAGAAATCACGTCGAGAAGTTTCGTCGATCGAGACGTCTCGTACGATCGCTGATCGACGTCGCGAATGACAAGCCACCTCGGCGGAGCGCTGCTATAAGGAAATATGGCTGCAACGGCGAAGACGGTACTGCCCGAGGAGAGCGAGCTAAACGTTCAGGAGCTGAATGTTAGCTGGCCGGTGCTGCAAACCGCATCCGTTTATATCGGCAAGGCCTGCGAATGGTACAACAATGTGAGTTACCTAATGACCGAATCTCGCAACGATATTTACATTTATCCGCTTGTCTAATCATCTCTCCGAAGGCTTACATAATGTCCCATGTTCCTGCAGTAACGTTTGACATGTAAATAGTAATTTCATGTACGTGCGATTCCTCTCTTCTCTTCGAAACATTCCGTTTCTTTGATTGCTAATTTCGATACATTTCTGGAAATAATATATAATTTATATATAAATTATGTTTAATTACAAATTATATATAAGGTTGAATTTAATATCATGTGCAATGCAAGAGATAAATTATTCTATGAATATATAAACAATCATATCTGATTAAAAATATTCAATTTTTGAAGTTATAGAATTATTTTTGCAATTTAAAAAGTATATTGAAAATATATCGTCACCTCGTTATGAAAAACTTGTCTCTTCTTCAGGAATTTATGTTATGTAGAGAAGAAGAAGGTGATCCACGTCGTTGTCTCAATGAGGGGAAAAACGTGACTGCTTGTGCAATGGATGTTCTTAAAAAAATGAAGAAGCACTGCCTGGAAGATTTTAATGCATACATGTATTGTCTCGAGAGATCAACGGGATCACTGGAGTTGACTCCGTACGTTATTTTATATTCTACTATGTTTGCGTGTTGTAAAAAGGAGAAACTATGTTAAGTCTCTTTTTGTTTATGATAATATAATGATATAACATAAACGTCACTTAGATGCCGGAAAACGCAAGCTGCTTTGGACGACTGCGTTCTTAAAAATATGAATATAGAACGTCCACCTTTTGGATACTTTTGCGAGGCCAAAGTGCACGATACATCGAGACCGCGACCATCGCCGAGGAATGAGCCTATAACATTTCCAGATCCAACACCTGGACTATCAGCTGACATACCACGTGAGAAGTCGAAATACAGCAATCGCTTTTGGTATAAATCTTAAATCTCTCGATAGATATCATTAGTACTTTGGTCGCGCTGTAAAAGTTATATTCGCAAGATTCATTAAATAATTAGATAATTATTATTAAGGAATCGAGCGTATGCGATTCGCAGTACGCTTCCGAATACTGTAGAAACATTTGTTTCAAATGAAATGAATAGAATTTGCCATTGTATAATATCTTGTGAATATAAAGTTGTGAACAACAAAATATATAAGTGATAAGGCGCTTGATTGTTGTTATACCTTATACAAATATAAATATAGAGCACTATAATATACTATTTTTGCTTATTTTCTCAATTATATGTATAAACATTTATAATCACAAGAAACTAATATAATTACCGAAATATTAAAATATAAATACATTATGAAAGAAATTTATATTAATATTATATTTTAAAAATTAATTTTGCATTTAGTCAGATTTTAAGCATTGTATATATAAAAATCAATTTAAATTAAGTTAAGGCAAATTATAGGACAGACAAAGTGAATATATAGCTCAGGGATAACAGAATAAGAAAGACAGATAAGGAGATAGAATTTGATTGAGTTTTTCGATAAAATTATTTCATTACTTTATGTTACATAACTTTATAACAAAACTAATCATCATTAAAGGAGCAAAAATATATCAACACATTCTCGTTTTGAAAGATGCCTAATATTGCTTTGTCAATATTATGCGGCATTTTATATACATGAGGCATGATCCATTTTACATTGACAATAATTCTCTTTATCAGTCATTCAAAAAACAATGGATATAATTTTTGAAAAATACATATACATACATAATAAATATATATATATATACCATTATATATATATATATGTATATATATATACTATTGAAATATATATCACATTTTCTGCAAGAAAGATCATATTTAAAACCGGTCTCATGAAAGATATAATACCGGTTATAATTCTGAGGAATATACAACGGTATGTCATAGTCATAAATACAAATTTCATTGTCACTTAATCTCAACCAATATATTCACTTAATCCGTTGAATATGAAAGAAGAAATGCACAATATTCTTATGCAATCTACAAGTCTCTGTAAAGCATTATCATGTGTTAGCTCCATGTAATATCGTAACCACTCCAGTTTGCACTTGGTGCTAAATGCACACGCCTCCCATTATAGAAAAAAGTCACCACGCCACGATATCCAGATCTGGGTACACCGCTCTGTAATGCCAGAGAAATCACAGAATTTCGAATATCTTTTAAAATGAAATATGAATCCTAATTAAAAAGATATATTACCCTGAAATCGTCCATTAAACCAAGCAGTTTGGTGGTATTTTTAAACGATTGACGAGTGTAATAAGGTATTCGTACTGGACCGGGAGCAACTATGTTCCCACTCTTCAATTCTGTATAACTAACCACTGTTGACTGGTATACTTGGTTGACGAAAGCTATATCGTAATTATCCTGGGAATTATATAATAATTTATACATGCACTTTTTTTATTCAATATACAATAAGTTATATATGCAAATTTAATACTCGCTTCCTTACTTTTAGCAAATAGGATAGATTCATCTTGGTGAAAGGCACAAATTGTTCATTCAGCTTGATGTATTTTAAATGTTTTTCAAAGAATAAGCCACTAGAAATAAAATAAATTATGTAGTGTCTGTACAATTTACTCAAATTATACTAATTAGTCTCAAATTATAAGATTGGTATATCTGTCTGGTGGTGTTTTTTTAAATGAAAATATAATATATAAAGAAAATGAAAAATAAAACATAAGATAATTACTTGCTAACTCCAAGTTTGCCAAATGTCCTGGTTCGCGATATTTCTGGGCGGATACAAGCTCTATTCTTTCGCTGTTCAGGCTGCCTTATCCAATCATCCCAATATCTGTACATAAACAAAAAATATATCAAAAAGGTGAGCGCATTATCAAGAATATATTAATGATAAATAACTTGACCATAATAAGTAAAAATAAATCTATATGTATATACAATAAAATTATACTCACGATTTTGGCCATTTTGATGCAAGCTCCAACCATAAATCGCGCATGAGCATCCAACCCAAGCCAGGAAAGAAATCTGTCCTGTAAAGTAAATGTGGCGCATGCTCATCTACCAAGCCGGCTTTACCATTATCATTCCACGCAGACACACACCATAGAGAGCTATCATTTACTAATAGGGGGTAAGTCCCCAGGAAGTACTCATAAAAGTCTGGAGCAATGTCCAAGTCATCTATATGAAAAACACATAAGTAAATTAATCTCACCCAAATATTATCTTGTAGAGATTTATCATGTTTGTTATGTAAAATATTTGTTCAAATTTAATGTTTAAAAGATTTGATTATTAGTCATACCTTCAACAATAATTGCAGTACTATATCCAAGCTTTACAAATACTTGATTTAACGCCCATTTATAGTGACGTGCGATTTTAAAGTATCCTCTAAATTTCTTTTCTTTGGGTGGTATTTCAATATCAGATTGATCAGGTTGCTGGAATGATCATAAAGATTGTAATAGTTTCATCATAGAAGAATATAAGTTAAAGCATATAATCTATCATTGAAAGAGAATCAATAATTTTTATATGATGAATATGACAATATACTTATAAATTATGCAATATAATACCTTTATATGTAGTAACTGGTTTCCATATCTTGCTATGATATCAGCAGTTTGTCGATGATCACAGTCTTGCGATACAACTATTGGGAATTGTTCTTTACTAGGTCTTAATTTTATTAATTGGTTTAAACACCGGTCTACTGTAATACGATTACAAGAAACAACTAAAACAGCTATTATTGGAGATCCATCAGGTAGTTTTTGCTTTAGAGTAGTGCTCTCGTGAGTTGCCTCTGTCTATTAAAAAATAGAAATTTGAAAATTAGACATTGCAAGATATAATAAAAATCATATATTTATGAATATCATTGAAATTGATAAAATGATCTTGTACGATTATTATTATTATTATACAGATTAATTTATATATATTACAGATAAGATGGTATCATGTGTTGGCTTCTGTTCACTTTTAGATTTTCTCTGATCAATGTTATTCTCAATCTTTTGCAACAAGATGCTATCAAATTTGTTGACTCCTTGTTTTTTGTACTTGTCTGTCTCAATTTCATCTATTGATAATTGGACAGCATTTGATTTTTCATATTCTTCTAAAACAACAAATCATATATATTGTTTTTTATCTATTTTTTGTTGTGTATATATATATATAAATTTTATTTTAATTAGACTTACTTTTACGACGTTTACTCTCATTGATTCCTTCAAGAAGCTCCTGATTTATAATTATCTGTTGTTTCACTTGTTTTTCCAATCTGCTAATTTGATTTGATAATTTATCCTAAGAATATAAGAACAAAAATATATATAGTTATTACTATACATTTTCTTAGAAAAGATTTTAATATATTGTAGTATTTTTTGTCTTTTACCTTATCTTGATCCTTGCCAACTGATTGTTGATCCAAAAATAAAAAGTATGTAGCCACAGCCCATAAGACAAGGGAGCCAAAAATTATACCGACTGATCTATTCCGCATGACAAAACCAAGTGTCACCTCAGCTGTAACATCAAAGTACATTACAAAGACAAAAATATAATCGAAATAAACAACAAAGTAAACAGATACCAACAAGGATTCCACACGCTGCAGTACACGTCAGTACATATTTATTATACATGGATCCCTAATAATCGTCTTCGAAGTGTTTTATCTCTTCTATAAAATAGCAACAACTGTTATAACACATCCTGACGCACTACAGCTGACAATATTGACACAACAATCTAAAAGAGTGTTACTTACATGTATCGATCATATCGTATTCATAATTCCGAAATAGTAATCGTAAATCACAGGGAAGTGTCGCACTCCATGTCGCTCAAAGGAAATACGCTATTAGAAATGCATCGTAGCAAGAAACACGACGAAATGCATTATTCATGTTTCTCACGTGGACAAAAATTGTGCGTTATATGAGCGGAAAAACAATAAGAGATTTCGCTTAACATATGTGTATAGGTCACTGCAACGATCATCAACACCATACACGGGTATCACTGAAAAAAATAATCAATCAATCGGTCGTTTTTCACACGATGACGATACCGTAATAAGAATGAATCTTAACGTGAAAAATTTTGCGAGGCACACGATCAATCACGTGGCGACTAATGACATTTTGCAAACAAAGTAACAAGGTTACTTACCATTAAAATACAGGAAGCGATGCGCAACGATACTTGGACTAAACTTGATTATTCGTTAATAATTCAATTACGCGAGATCGCCGCGACTTATTCTCGTGTATCCGTAGTTCTTGGACGACAAACGAGGCTCTGCGTTGCAAACAGTTACAGATGCGGCAGCTGTCAAACTGAAGCGTAAACGTATCTCATGTGCGATCCTCGTCCTCTACTGCCGCGGTGGTATTCGCGATCCGCGATAATAAGCCGACGTAATGATCGCGTGGCAGCCGTGGCTACCGCACAGAATAACGTTCTTTATCATCCTTTATCGTTAAATCAGTCGCCGTTGTCCGATATGATTGCGATATTCCGACACGATAGTCTGCGCGATTTGCAGGCACGCGGTTCAATGTTCAATGCTGAACGCGCGCCACAGATATGAATTGATATCAATCAACGGATACGGATACGCGACATTGATAAGAGATTAGCTCGGGATTCAATTACGATTCTTTCCTCCCTTTAACGAGCGAATGTTGGTACTAGTCTCATTTACTTTGTGCGATTGCGTTAGATAAAAATAAAAATATAAAATTTGTAAATGACATTTCGAAACGTCAATATAGTTGTAAATTGCTCACTTCGTTCATTTTCTATTATTTGTTTGTGAGAGAAAATTCTCTTAAGCAACTATGTTGTCTTCTAGAGATCACCGATTTCACGTTATATTATCATTTATTTAATCAGCGGAGAAACAGAGCTCGGAAGCGAATTAAACGTCGGATTAAGAAGAACAAAATCGCTTCCGATGAAATATCATCGTCGTATATATGGTACTCAGCTGTTCTGCTTAACTTACCGACGTGTGGTTATAACCCAACAATTGGATCAGTCTTTCAAGTTCACCACTGATGTCGCGTTCGCATTGTTTTGTATATTATCAGCGGTCATCCAGGCGCATCATCGCAGTAGTTGAGTAGTTGAAAGCAAGTACATATCGATACGTGTCGTGATTTTTGACAGTTCATTATGACGGTCAATTGACGGTCATCCAGGCGCGACAACGTACTGTACCTGACATTTTTTTTTCCCGGATATAAAACGTTCGAAAAGAAGAACAAAGGAAGAAAGAAGAGAGGGACAGAGATATATCTGTAAAGAAGAGGAAGATCCGTGACATGAGAGAGCTGCGATAGTAACGGCCGTAACGGCGAGCGTAAAAATGTACTGTACGACGCTCGGGAGATGGTAATGGAAATAAGACACTTTCTCGAAGCCTGATTCTTTTTAATTTTCGCGATAATATAATAATTATGGCAACTTGACCTCCGCAATTGACAGCTCTTTCTTGACAGCTTTTGCAGGAGGGACGCGGTAAGAGCCCTGAGCACCGGCGAAGTATCCACCGCACTGAGGCCTTTTTATTTCACTGTTCATCCCGACCTCTTTGGCCAGTATCCCACACAAAGGGTGAGCGTTTTGTCGAATTTTGAGACGTTTGAAATAGCGATCGCGATATGACGTTGACAAGTTCTTTTGTATCTTTTCGATATAAGACCAAGTCCACTCGGTTTTAGTTGAATTTTTTCTTTGTCCATCCCTTCTCCCTTCGTTTTCCTGAATACACATATATGTCATCTGAAATGTAAAACAATAATGCTTTTGTACTTCTTTGTACTTAAAGTAAAATACTATGTTTACATAAAAAGAGAGAGAGAGAGAGAGAGAGAGAGAGAGAGAGAGAAAGTAAAAATGCATAGTTTGCAAAAAGTATAATTAAAACAGAATTAATACAATTGCCATCGCGTGTGTTGCACTTTTGTCTTGCTTTTTCTCACACGCGTCGGTCACGATGTGTATATCTCGTTTCAAATACGTAAGATATACATGGTGTGTACGCGAATAAAATATCAATCAGCAGCGCAAGTTAACACGTGGCGTGACACTATACGCGCTATATTATTTTTAGATACCCGAGGAAATGTTTGCATTTGTGACGGAATGTTTTTGATGATCTTTGCACGCGTGCACACGTGCGCGCGCAAGGTTATGCGAATAAATATTCTGCTATCACACGCGTTGGCAATCAGCTGTTCACCTTTATCAATGAGATGATCGTACGAACAGGGCGCTGAGCAATGTCACGTGATCTATGTCGATGTTTCACATCTATATCATCTGAAAAAGAACAGAAAGATTCGATTAAAAGAAACACAGCGAGCATTTTTTTCTTATATATTTTCGTGAAAATGTTTTAATACGCATATCGTTATAATATTTATCTAATAATAATAATAAGAATCGAGCACATCAAATCAATGCCATGCTCTCTAACATGTATCGAGAATTTATAGAACACAGCAAAATGCAATCAAAATACTCACATATTAACATATAGGAAAAATGCAGCATCTAAGATTATAAATAGATTTCCCTTTTAAATTATAAATCACATATCCAAAAAGTGGATTTTAAATATAAATCTCAAAAAAAAAAAAAAATAATAATAATGAATTTGAATATTTATTATGGCGTATAAATACTATTTTTCCGAGAATTTTTAAAACAATAAATTAATAGATGAACTAAAAGTATATTATCTTTTTATTTTCAACTTTCTATTCTTTTTATGCTTTTAAGATGTTTTTAAAATGTTTATTCAGTTTTATCAATATATATTTCTACACTTTTTTCCGAGTTATAATCTTTTGATCGTAAAAAAATTTTTTCTCCATATTAGCCAACTTCTGATAAAAATATTTATCAAAATCTACAAAGAGAAATATAAATAATCCAATAGGATTCATTCCTAGCATGATAAATATCAAGATAAATAGCATGATAATAGCATGATAAATAGCAAGATAGAATCTAAACACTTTCTGAAAAATTACATGCCTTTTTATTTGCGTTTTTATTTGGTAATCAAAATTTCACAGTTTATCATTATTCTGTATTTATTTACTTATAATAAATTAACATTCTATTATCACATTTTTGAATAATATTAAATAACATTTATAGCTTTAACAAATTATTCAAATATTAAAAAATATGTCTCCCTTTCCAATAATATATAATTTTCAATATTTGCAGACTCATGTTTGAATAACTTTGTATATGTATATATTTCTATTAATTATAATTTGTTTTTTTTTTTACAGACAGTAAATGAGAATTCTCTGAAGCAATTGAGTTCAATCTTAGAAACTCTGCAACAGAAGCAACCTATACGGCCGACCATTTTACCCTTTTATTTGCGCTCTAAAGATGAGAAAGAAGTAAAAGCTGGTAAATTTACACTTGTGAAAATACAATTGAAAGAAAAAGATCTAAGACAAGCAATACTATCTATTTTAAAAACATGCGATCTACCTACGACATTTGTCGATAAAATTGAGGAACAGAAGCCTTCTATCACAAAGTACAAATCCAGATTTTGGCAACGTGCATATTATGGAGAAAGGATAGATTTCTCAGAATTGGAGGATGATCCCATTTATGCTTCGATAATCATGAAACGAAAGATTAATGCAGAACCAGATACATTAAAGTATGTGCAACATTAAAATAATATCAAGTATTGTTGATAATATTTTTATTGATGTTTTTTTACTAGGGCTTATTTGGACAAACACATCAATGAGGTGCACGTTAAGTTGGAAGCATGCAGATCAATGAGGGAAGAAGTGGAGAAATTGGAGAAGATATTGTGCAGTGTTTTGGGTTTAAAGGATATTTTATGGGACTGCGGTTGGAATATCGCTCATTATCGTGGTTGTTTATTAGCTTTCCAGGCTTTAGCCGAACACCACCCAGAATCGATGGAGGTGTTAAGGAATCGGACTCTTGTATTCGCAAACAACACTGGTATCAGCCTGGAAGGTAATGTTATGCTAAACTCTGGAGAAGTCAGGCACAATTGGCTCGATGTAAGTTGTAAAATTATTTAATTTTTTCAATGCAAAAAATTTGCTTTCGTGTGGTTAATTCTTTTGATTTTCGTAGTTAATAAAGAATGTAAAAAAACACGACGCTGTATTATTGAAATTGCCAGCATTTGAAAAGGCAGTGTCTCAAGTACTCCTCGATATTAAAGTCGGTCGACGGTGCGTAATAAATCATATTATTCAAGTTATATGTAGGTTCAGGGTGCTCTATATGTGCAGGAAATTTATGCCTAAAGTGATGGTCGGCCAGTATGAGCGACAACTACGACAACTTACAACTACACTCTCAGATTACCGTGGCAAGAGAAAGTATCCGAGTTCTTGGCCAGCCAGTCTATCGGCCTACGAAATTGTCATCGAAGCGTTAGTATTACTATATAAATACCTTCGTTCGTAGACAATTGTTCAGTCTCGTATACACAAATATCTTTCCATAAATATGTTTGACGATTCTATTGTAGCGAAGCAGGTCCATTGATGCTGTCGCCGACTGGACAATTCATCGTGCCATCATCATGTCCAAGCTTTCTCTTGGTGAATTTCATTACAGAGAATTTAGAAGAGGCTACAAAGAGATTACATCATTATAATAAGTAAGACATTTCATAAAAAGATATAATAAATACATTTTGATTATTTAGATTAGTACAGATGCTATTATTACCTATATATATATATATATATATATATATATATATATATATATATATATTTGTTGCAGCATAAAGCATGTAGAACGAGAACTTCATCGTAAAACCATCAAAGAATTAGGTTTAACTGCACTGAACAAGGATGATAGCATCACGCCAGATCTGATGATACAGTGTTGCGAGCGACTGCTTTTATACAAAAAACATCTAGCACCATCCTTCGAGGGTGTTATGCTTTGGGTTACTCATTATTATTCTGTTATGAGTGACGGTGTTCTTTGTGTGCCATGGGATTGGAAATTCTAAAAAACGAAATATATTATCGTTATTAAGCTATAGTAATCAGCAAATACATCGCGCTGTAAATTCCGACAATGCGAATATTTTATAAGTCTCAAGATTTACAGGATACATACAAATGACATAATTAAATGATTCTAGCGATTTAGAGCAAATAATTATATATATTCATGTATTTATAAGAGATAAACTATTATAATAATTAAAACAATTATTTATGTACATAAGACAATATCCCTCTACAAATCTTTATTTTAACAGATTTATACACTTGGATTAAATTTCAGGAAATTGCTAATCTATTATCGCTATTTGTTTATATGACTGCATCTTTTCATTGTTATATCATTTCTAAATAGATGAGAAAATTAAGTTATAAAGAATAATGGTTTTAAAAAAATTAAAAAATAAAATGTATTCAGAATTGATATAAAAAATTGCATTATATATTACAATTAAAATTTAAGATATAAAAAACACAACTTATCTTGAATAATAAGATTACTATATTATATAATAACCTTACTATATTATTAAACGAAACATAAACTTATGTTATATTCATTGATTCACTTCTTATTGTGTCATATTTTGAGTTACTTACTTATCTTGATACGTTCAAGGAAACGGGAAAAATAATGGGCTAGATGATAGATTCAGATGTAATAACAACATCAAGTACAACCATAGCTTCCGCAATAAATTCGCTAAGAATATTAATTATTCCTAAGATGAAAGCAAGCCCTAAAGTAAAGGTAAAACTAACATTTTTCTCATGTTTTATGATTGTTGAGTATATATGTAACTGCCAAATAATTCGATCAAATTCAAATTTATAACTAGATTAAAAAGAGGAATATTAACGAGATGTATATACTGCAAATATAATAAAATAACCCTTAAGTTTCTTAAAAATTCTAGTCTAGTTTATTAAAATAATTTTTAATAAATAAAAGCAATATTTTTTACCGACAAAAATTTAATAGACGATCATCGATGATCATCTATATCTATGTAATGAGCCATTAGCAATGCCGTATTATGAAATATAGAAAACTAATTAATCATTCGTTAATATATATCCATCACTATTCGCCACAAATGTTTTTCACTATTAATAAACATTTATTAAAGAGAAGTATATTATTATAAAATATATTTACACAAGTTCTTTATATTACAAATATTTTAATTAAATGATAAAGTTATAAGTCATTTGATAATAGTGTCAAAAATTAGTTAGGAATAATAAGATCCTGCATAGAAAATAATTACAGGTCATACTTGACAAATAGAAAATTTCAGAGAAATACGATTAATAAATTAAAATTTAATACACGTATGTATATATATATAATTATATTATAGGCCAAAGAGATAGAGAAAGAGAGAGTATATTGTGTGTATATAATTTATGTTAATGTTTTATTTTATTAGAACTATGTCGCACAGAGTTGAATTATAGAAAGCGGGAAATTTAATGCTTCAAAATCCGCAAAAGTATCAGGATAACACGATAAGCAAAGAGGTAGCAAAGAGATAAATTATAGAAAGCGGGAAATTTAATGCTTCAAAATCCGCAAAAGTATCAGGATAACACGATAAGCAAAGAAGTAGTAAAGAGATAAATTATAGAAAACGGGAAATTTAATGCTTTAAAATCCGCAAAAGTATCCGGATAACACGATAAGCAAAGAGGTAGCAAAGAGGTATATTATAGAAAACGGGAAATTTAATGCTTTAAAATCCGCAAAAGTATCAGGATAACACGATAAGCAAAGAGGTAGCGAAGAGGTAAATTATAGAAAGTTCTTCACGTCTAACATATTCTTCGCTTACATCTCGTCTACCGTTAAAAATATCGATATTATTCAAGAAATACATTGTTCTACATGATCTCCGCTACATGGATTGACGCATTAGATTTATAAAATTAATAATATGACGATTATTAAAGCGATAAAGCGAGCCGAAATCCCGACGCTTTTGCCGAAATCGCGACGCTTTTGCCGAAATCATTTGCGTCAGATACATTATTCGCTTTGATTTCGATTACCGTTAAAGATATCGATATTATTCAAGAAAGACATTGTTCTATATGATCTCCGCTACAAGGATTGATGCATTAGAATTTTAAAATTAATAAGCTTACGATTATTAAAGCGATAAATCGAGCCGAAATCGCGACGCTTTTGCCGAAATTATTTGCGTCAGATACATTATTCGCTTTAATTTCGATTACCGTTAAAGATATCGATATTATTCAAGAAAGACATTGTTCTATATGATCTCCGCTACAAGGATTGATGCATTAGAATTTTAAAATTAATAAGCTGACGATTATTAAAGGGATTAAGCTGGCGAAAATCGCGACGTCTTTTCCTGGGTCATTCGCGTCTAATGAATCTATTAATAATTAATATAATTTTTGCCTAATTTCTCTAATAAATTTATTATATTCATATAAATAAGTTATTTATTTTTATTAAGAATATTTATATTAATTTTATCATAATTAATCAATAATTTTTATAATTATAAATATTTTTTTAATTAATTAAATTTTTAAATATAATTCAAATTATTAAAATTTATAAATAAATTTATTTTTAATTAATATAATTAATAATCAATAATAAATATAAATTATTAAATTTTTTCAAAAAATTTTAAATTATAAAATATTTGTACTACTTACAATTTAATTTATTTAATATATATTCATTTAAACTAACTCACAGATTGTCCCGTAAATTTCTGATATAAATTTTTATATTTAATTAATTTATTAATAATTAATTATAATTAACAATTTATATTTAAATTAAATTTATATGAAAAAAAACTAGATAACAAAAAAATCGAATAACATTTCTTCACTAAATGAAAATTTAAAATAATTATTTAACATTAACCTTTATTTATATTTAACTCTTTTTATATCGAAAAATTTTATTTATAAACTCTTTATTTATATAATAAATCCTGATACAAAATGTACAATAAATAAAATTTACTATTTTATACATAAATACCATTCATTTACATTACCTTAAATTATAATTTAAAATAATTATTTTAATATCATTACTAAAACTAAATAAAATATATTAAAAATTTCTTATTTAAAATATAAAGTCAATAATTTCAATTTTATAAAATTTTATTTAAAAATTATTTTTATTAAATATAAGAAAAAATAATTTATTTATCTATTAAAATTTTAATATATAGTACATTAATATTATAAAATATTAATCGTTTCAATGTAAATGAATTATTTTAAATTAAACTAAAATCTTTTTAATTTTTTATAATTTTATAATAAAATTTTTAATTATTAAAATTATTAACATTATAATATTTATTTTTATTTTTTTTAAATTTATTTAATAAATTTTTTATTGTTTTAAATTTAATTAATTTTGCTTTAATTACTTTATTTGTTTCTAACTTATTTATAATATGATTTTTTATAGAAATCAATAATTTCTTATTTATTTGTCACTTATGTATAAAATTAATTAATAAAAAAATCATTTTTTTATATTATATTATTCAAGTTATAGCGTCTTTATATTAATATTAATTTTTTCTTAATAATTAATAATTTATTTTTTAACAATTATGACTTTTTTATTTTAAACTTTATCATAAAACTTTATTAAAATTTAATACACGTACGTGTATATATATATATATATATATATATATATATATATATATATATATATATAATTATATTATATGCCAAAGAGATAGAGAAAGAGAGAGTATATTGTCGCACAGAGTTAAATTATAGAAAACGGGAAATTTAATGCTTCAAAATCCGCAAAAGTATCAGGATAACACGATGAGCAAAGAGGTAGCAAAGAGGTCACTTATAGAAAGCGGAATATTTAATGCTTCAAAATCCGCAAAAGTATCAGGATAACACGATAAGCAAAGAGGTAACAAAGAGGTAGCAAAGAGATAAATTATAGAAAATTCTTCACGTCTAACATATTCTTCGCTTACATCTCGTCTACCGTTAAAAATATCGATATTATTCAAGAAATACATTGTTCTACATGATCTCCGCTACATGGATTGACGCATTAGATTTATAAAATTAATAAGATGACGATTATTAAAGCGATAAAGCGAGGTGAAATCGCGACGCTTTTGCCGAAATCATTTGCGTCAGATACATTATTCGCTTTAATTTCGATTACCGTTAAAGATATCGATATTATTCAAGAAAGACATTGTTCTGTATGATCTCCGCTACAAGAATTGACGCATTAGATTTATAAAATTAATAAGCTTACGATTATTAAAGCGATAAATCGAGCCGAAATCGCGACGCTTTTGCCGAAATTATTTGCGTCAGATACATTATTCGCTTTGATTTCGATTACCGTTAATGATATCGATATTATTCAAGAAAGACATTATTCTACATGATCTCCGCTACAAGAATTGATGCATTAGATTTATAAAATTAATAATATGACGATTATTAAAGCGATAAAGCGAGCCGAAATCCCGACGCTTTTGCCGAAATCATTTGCGTCAGATACATTATTCGCTTTGATTTCGATTACTGTTAAAGATATCGATATTATTCAAGAAAGACATTGTTCTGTATGATCTCCGCTACAAGAATTGACGCATTAGATTTATAAAATTAATAATATGACGATTATTAAAGCGATAAAGCGAGCCGAAATCCCGACGCTTTTGCCGAAATCGCGACGCTTTTGCCGAAATCATTTGCGTCTGATACATTATTCGCTTTGATTTCGATTACCGTTAAAGATATCGATATTATTCAAGAAAGACATTGTTCTATATGATCTCCGCTACAAGGATTGATGCATTAGAATTTTAAAATTAATAAGCTGACGATTATTAAAGGGATTAAGCTGGCGAGAATCGCGACGTCTTTTCCTGGGTCATTCGCGTCTAATGAATCTATTAATAATTAATATAATTTTTGCCTAATTTCTCTAATAAATTTATTATATTCATATAAATAAGTTATTTATTTTTATTAAGAATATTTATATTAATTTTATCATAATTAATCAATAATTTTTATAATTATAAATATTTTTTTAATTATTTAAATTTTTAAATATAATTCAAATTATTAAAATTTATAAATAAATTTATTTTTAATTAATATAATTAATAATCAATAATAAATATAAATTATTAAATTTTTTCAAAAAATTTTAAATTATAAAATATTTGTACTACTTACAATTTAATTTATTTAATATATATATTCATTTAAACTAACTCACAGATTATCCCGTAAATTTCTAATATAAATTTTTATATTTAATTAATTTATTAATAATTAATTATAATTAACAATTTATATTTAAATTAAATTTATATGAAAAAAAACTAGATAACAAAAAAATCGAATAACATTTCTTCACTAAATGAAAATTTAAAATAATTATTTAACATTAACCTTTATTTATATTTAACTCTTTTTATATCGAAAAATTTTATTTATAAACTCTTTATTTATATAATAAATCCTGATACAAAATGTACAATAAATAAAATTTACTATTTTATACATAAATACCATTCATTTACATTACCTTAAATTATAATTTAAAATAATTATTTTAATATCATTACTAAAACTAAATAAAATATATTAAAAATTTCTTATTTAAAATATACAATCAATAATTTCAATTTTATAAAATTTTATTTAAAAATTATTTTTATCAAATATAAGAAAAAATAATTTATTTATATATTAAAATTTTAATATATAGAACATTAATATTATAAAATTTAAATCGTTAGTACTCTGCGTTGATACCAGCTG